>NW_026992328.1:0-136575 GCF_028769735.1 Zonotrichia leucophrys gambelii | reverse complement strand
GGGAGGTAATAACAAAAAGTCCTCCCCATCCCCATCATCCAACCAGGTACCACTTCAGAATAGATATGAGATCCTAGATCTAGAGACCCAAGTAGATGATTTAGGAGAAAATTGTCTGTCCAGTGAACCCCCCAATTATGATTCATCTGTAAGACGGATCACTACCTCTAACATCAAGAAGAAAAGAAGGGTAATCGTAATAGGTGATTCCCTTCTGAAGGGAACTGAGGGCCCATATGTCGACCAGACCCATCCCACGGGAGGTCTGTTGCCTCCCTGGGGCCCAGGTGCAAAATATCACTGAGAGACTTCCTGGGCTGATTCAGCCCTCTGATTATTACCCACTGCTGATACTACAGGCTGGCAGTGATGAGATTGAAAACAGGAGTGTCAAGGCAATTAGAAAGGACTTCAGGGTACTGGGTCAGGTAGTTGATAGGGCAGGAGCACAGGTAGTGTTCTGCTCAGTCCCTTTGGTGTGGAGGAAAATGACGAAAGAAACAGGAGAATCCGCATCATCAACAAGTGGCTTAAGGGTTGGTGTCGTCGGCAAAATTTTGGATTCTTTGATCATGGGGAAACTTTTACAGCATCTGCTCTGCTGGAACCAGATGGGGTACACCTCTCTGTTAAGGGCAAAAGGTTTTTAGCTCATGAACTGGCAGACCTCATTGAGAGGGCTTTAAACTAAGTTTGAAGGGGAAGGGGAAGAAGCTGAGCTAACTGGAAGCAGGCCCAAGGGTTGCAAGGCTAAGTTAGGGGTGAAGTCAGTAGCCCAGCTGAGGTGTGTGTATACCAATGCACACAGCATGGGCAACAAACAAGAAGAGCTGGAGGCCATGGTGCAACTGCAGAGCTATGATGTAGTTGCCATCACGAAAACATGGTGGGATGACTCACATAACTGGAGTACTGCACTGGATGGATACCAGCTCTTCAGAAGAGACAGGAAAGGAAGAAGAGGTGGAGGGGTGGCCCTTTATATTAAACAGACTTTCGATGCCGTAGAAATTGAAACTAAGGAAGATGGAGTTGAATGTCTATGGGTAAGAATTAAGGGGAAGGCCAACAAGGCTGACACCCTACTGGGAGTCTGTTATTGTCCACCCAACCAGGAAGAAGAGGTAGATGACTTATTCTATAAGCAGCTAGGTAATGTTTCGAGATCATCAGCCCTTGTTCTTGTAGGTGACTTCAACCTACCAGACATTTGCTGGGAACTTAATACAGCAATAAAGAGGCAGTCCAGGAAATTCTTAGAATGTATGGAGGACAACTTTTTGTCGCAGCTGGTGGGTGAACCCACCAGGGGAGGAACTATGTTAGATCTGCTGTTTGCAAATAGAGATGGGCTAGTGGGAGATGTGGTGGTTGGAGGTCGCTTGGGGCAGAGTGATCATGAAACAATAGAGTTCTCAATATTTGGTGAAGTCAGGAAGAGCACCAGTAAAACTCTTGCATTGGACTTCCGGAGGGCAGACTTTGGCCTGTTTAGGAGACTTATTCAGAGTGTCCCTTGGGAAGCAGCCCTTAAAAACAAAGGAGTTCAGGAAGGGTGGGCATGCCTCAAAACAGAGATCTTGAGGGCACAGGAACAGACTATCCCTGTGTGCCGAAAGATTGGTCAACGGGGTAAACGTCCAGCCTGGCTGGGCAGGGAGGTTTTGGAGGAACTCAGGAATAAAAAGAGGATGTATCAGAGTTGGAAGGAGGGTCAGGTCTCTAAGGAAATATTCAAGAAGGCTGCTAGAGCATGCAGAAAAAACATTAGGGAGGCCAAAGCTCAGTTTGAACTTAGAATGGCGACTTCTGTAAAGGATAATAAAAAATGTTTTTATAAACACATTAATGCTAGAAGGAAGGGTAAGACCAGCCTTTGTTCTTTATTGGACAAGGGAGGGAACTTAGTATCTGCAGATGAGGAGAAGGCAGAAGTGCTTAATGCCTACTTTGCCGCAGTTTTTAGTGGGAAGATGACTTGCCCTCAAGACACCTGCCCGCCTGGGCTGGTTGGTGGTGTCAGGGAGCAGAATGGTCCCCACATTATCCAAGAGGAGGCTGTCATAGAACTACTGAAATGCTTGGATGTTCATAAATCTATGGGACCAGACGGGATCCACCCCAGGGTAATGAGAGAGCTGGCAAATGAGCTTGCAAAGCCACTCTCCATCATTTACCAACAGTCCTGGCTCACTGGTGAGGTTCCGGATGACTGGAAGCTGGCCAATGTGATACCCATTCACAAAAAGGGTGCAAAAGAGGATCCTGAGAATTATAGACCAGTCAGCCTGACCTCAGTACCTGGCAAAATAATGGAACAGTTTATATTAAGTGCCACCACACAGAATTTACAGGATGGCCAGGGTATCAGACCCAGTCAGCATGGGTTTAGGAGGCGTAGGTCATGTTTAACCAACCTGGTCACTTTTTATGACCAGGTGACCCGCCTAGTGGATGCAGGGAAGGCTGTAGATGTTGTTTATTTGGATTTCAGCAAGGCCTTTGACACTGTCTCCCACAGCATACTCCTAGAAAAGCTGGCAGGCTGTGGCTTGGACAGGAACACTCTTTGCTGGGTTAGGAACTGGCTGCATGGCCAGAGAGTGATGGTGAATGGTGCTGCATCCAGCTGGCGGCCAGTCACCAGTGGTGTCCCTCAGGGGTCTGTGCTGGGGCCAGTTCTGTTTAATATTTTTATTGATGACATGGGTGAGGGTTTAGAGTATTTCATTAGCAAATTTGCAGATGACACTAAGCTGGGAACGTGTGTTGATCTGTGTCCTGGTTTAGGGCAAATTTGTTAAAGAATCTGCAAAGGAGGGCCCCTCAGAAAGCGAAACCCACACGGTCCTCCCCCCCAACCGGTTCGGGAAAAAATTCCTTGGAGAGAGGTGGAAAGAACCTGTTTATTTGACTGGCCCAGCACCTCCCAGCACACAAAATGAACAATACCAGATGACACCGCTCTGAGAAAGATGATAAAATCAGAAAGTCTCTTTCGGGGGGGTGGTTGCTCTGTTCTCAGTCCCTCCGGCGCTGGGCCAGCTGCTGCAGCCGAACCTTCGGTGTTCCCGGGTCCCAGTCCGGAGCAGGTTCGAGATGGTCACAGAAACAGGAGAGGAGAAACAGTCCAGGAAGGAATATGGACTGTTTACCTAATAAGCAGAGGCGAAAGCAGAGCAGAAGCAAGAGCAGAAAAAGAGAGCAAGCAAAAGCAGCAAGCAAGCCAGAAGTGAAAAAACAGCCTTATGTATGCTTGTCTCTGTGTCCTGATAAGAGAAACTCAAACAAAAGTTCCACTCTTCAGAGCCGGTCTTAAAGGCACAGAACAGGTGAATGGGGATACACGAATCATAACGTCACCCCAGGACATTCCACCTCTTATCCCCATATCATTCTTACCCCACAATCAGATCTCCCTGAGGTACACATCGTGTTGTTCCATCTCTTTGCATTATCCACCACGTGCAACCTGGTCCCTGAGCAAAGACAACCCACGAATGGGTTTGTCTGCACTCGAGGCAGAATTGATCCACACAGTCTTCCCTAACAAACCTCTGATATGTACCACTGGGAGTTTGTCTCCTTCTATTACATTCAGGGACTCAGACCGGGCAGGACCTGCTCAGTTGGTGGAACCTCGGGTGTTAACTAACCAGGTGGCTTTTGCCAGATGCTGCTCCCAATTCTTGAAAGATCCCCCACCCAAAGCTTTCAACTGGGTTTTTAGTAGTCCATTGTACCTCTCCACTTTTCCTGCAGCTGGTGCATGGTAGGGGATATGGTACACCCACTCAATGCCATGTTCCCTAGCCCAGGTGTTGATAAGGCTGTTCTTGAAATGAGTCCCGTTGTCTGACTCGATCCTCTCAGGGGTGCCATGTCTCCACAGAACTTGCTTTTCCAGGCCCAGGATGGTGTTCCGGGCTGTAGCATGAGACACAGAGTAGGTTTCCAGCCATGCAGTCGTGGCCTCCACCATGGTCAGCACATAGCGCTTGCCCTGGCGTGTCTGGGGTAGTGTGATGTAGTCAATCTGCCAGGCCTCCCCATACTTGTACTTGGACCACCGCCCACCGTACCACAGGGGCTTCACTCGCTTGGCCTGCTTGATGGCAGCACACGTCTCACAGTCATGGATAACCTGAGAAATACTGTCCATGGTTAGATCCACCCCTTGGTCTCGTGCCCACTTATAGGTGGCATCTCTGCCCTGGTGGCCTGAGGCATCATGGGCCCATTGAGCTAGGAATAACTCTCCCTTATGTTCCCAATCTAGGTCTATTTTGGACACCCCTGTCTTTGCAGCTTGGTCTACTGCTCATTGTTTTGGTGCTCCTCATTGGCCCTACTCTTGGGTACATGGGCATCTACATGGCGGACTTTCACAGGCAGTTTCCCTACCCTGGTAGCAATGTCTTTCCACTCACCAGCAGCCCAAATTGGTTTCCCTCTACGTTGCCAGTTAGCCTTTTTCCACCTCTCCAGCCATCCCCACAGAGCATTGGCTACCATCCATGAATCAGTGTAGAGGTAGAGCCTTGGCCACTTCTCTCTCTCAGCAATGTCTAGGGCCAGCTGAACAGCTTTGAGTTCAGCAATTTGGCTTGATCCACTTTCTCCTTCGGTAGCTTGTGCAACTTGTCATGTGGGGCTCCATACGGCTGCTTTCCACTTCCGGTTCATCCCTACAATGTGACGGGAACCGTCAGTGAAAAGAGCGCAGCGTGTTTCCTCTGGGGAAGTTGGTTATAGGGAGGAGCCTCTTCAGCCAGTGTCACTGGTTCTTGTTCCTCTTCATCTGTGACACCAAAATTCTCACCTTCGGGCCAATTCGTAATGACCTCCAAAATCCCAGGGCGATCCAGTTTACCTATACGGGCGCGCTGAGTGATGAGAGCAATCCACTTGCTCCATGTAGCACTGGTGGCATGGTGAGTTGAAGAAACCTTGCCTTTGAACATCCACCCAGCACGGGTATTCGGGGTGCCAGGAGGAGTTGTGCTTCAGTGCCTATTACCTCTGAGGCAGCCTGGCCTCCTTCATAGGCAGCCAGGATTTCTTTCTCTGTTGGAGTATAGTTGGCTTCAGACCCTCTGTAGCTTTGACTACAAAATCCCAGTGGTCGACCCCGAGTCTCCTCAGGTACCTTCTGCCAAAGGCTCCAGGACAAGCCATGGTTCCGGCTGCAGAGTAGAGCACATTCTTCACCTCTGGTCCTGTCCTGACTGGGCCAAAGGCTACTGCATGAGCAATCTCCTGCTTGATCTGGACAAAGGCCTGTTGCTGCCCAGGGCCCCACTGGAAATTGTTCTTCTTGCGGGTGACCAGGTAGAGAGGGCTCACGATCTGACTGTACTCAGGAATATGCATCCTCCAAAAACCTATTGCACCCAAGAAAGCTTGTGTCTCTTTCTTATTGGTGGGTGGAGACATTGCTGTGATCTTGTTGATGACATCTGTAGGAATCTGACGCCGTCCATCTTGCCACTTCACTCACAGGAATTGAATCTCACCAGCTGGTCCCTTTTCTTTGCTCTTTTTAATGGCAAAACCAGCTCCCAGGAGGATCTGGATGATTTCCTTCCCTTTCTCGAACACTTCCGCAGCTGTGTTCCCCCACACAATGATGTCATCAATATACTGCAGATGTTCTGGAGCCTCACCCTTTTCCAGTGCAGCCCGGATCAGTCCATGGCAGATGGTGGGGCTGTGCTTCCACCCCTGGGGCAATCGGTTCCAGGTGTACTGCACTCCCCTCCATGTGAAGGCAAACTGAGGCCTGCATTCTGCTGCCAGAGGAATGGAGAAAAATGCATTGGCTATGTCTATAGTGGCGTACCACCTTGCTGCCTTGGACTCAAGCTCATACTGGAGCTCTAGTATTTCTGGCACGGCAGCACTCAGTGGTGGAGTCACTTCATTCAATGCACGATAGTCCACAGTCAATCTCCATTCTCCTTCAGATTTTCGCACAGGCCAAATGGGGCTGTGTAAGGGTATGTGGGCCTTGCTGACCACCTCTTGGCTCTCCAGCTCTCCTATCATCTTATGGATGGGGATCACAGCATCTCGAGTGGTCCTATACTGCCATCGATGCACTATGGAAGTGGCAATTGGCACTCGTTGCTCTTGTCCCATCAGGCATCCTAGTGCAGATGGATTCTCAGACAACCCAGGCAAGGTGTTCAATTACTGGATGCCCTCTGTCTCTACAGCAGCTATTCCAAATGCCCATCTGAGTCCTTTTGGGTCTTTGAAGTACCCACTTCGAAGGTAGTCTATGCCCAAAATACATGGGACCAGTATTGACCAAAGCTTTGTACTCTTGTGGTTCCGATGTGCCAGGCCAACGAATCCACACAGACCAGAAAACACGATTTTCCCTGGCCTCTACCTGGCTAGAGGCAGGGCCCCTCTAAGCCTGTTATCCTTCTTTCCCTGGGCGTATGTTTTGGATGTTCCCTCGAGGGGATCAGACATGTCATCATCATCATACCTGGCCTTCGGCTACGGGCAACTGGAGCTGCTTTCCTCCTGGTGGCTTCCTTCAGTTCACGCACCCGTTGTGCCAGAACAGCGGTAGGTTTCCTATCCCACCTTCTCATGTTTTCCCCACAATCACGCAGGTAAAACCACAGCTCAGCTCGTGGGGTGTACCTTCTCTCACCATCTGGGAAACGTCTGCCTTGGATACCGGAACCTCAGATCTGTACTGCTGAAATTTGGAGAAGGTCTTCTTTAATCTCCTCTCTAAGCTTCTTATGGTTCTCCTCTATCTTATCCTCTAAGTTCTGCAGACGTGTTTCTACCGCTGCGATTCTGGCACGTGTCGGGCCATGTACAGAATCTGCATATGCTTGGAGCTTCCTTGCCATGTCAAGCACAGTCTCACCCCTGTCATCCCTCTTCATTGTCCGGTTTATCTCCCCCCGAAAGGTTGTGGTAGTTCGTGTCCGTCCAGGGACGCCAAGTGTCCGGTTTATCTCGGCTGTTTGAGGGGCCTGGAAAGGCCCGGGGGTGGCCTTGGGGCAGCCCGCGTATCGAAGGACGAGAAGAGGCTTCAGTTCTTCTTTCGGTTTTTATGTTTATTAATTGTTTATCTAAAAGATGTTCTTTCAGCCGAACAGAGATCTGCTCAGCAGTCAGCCATGGGCACACTGTCTGCCCTCCCGGGCAGCCACGTATCTTTATACCCTTTGTTACGTGTACAATATTTATCATTTTTCCCCAATACCATCTATTCTTATAACTCGGTGCACTCTCAGTAATAACCAATCCAAAGGTGCCACCGTGGCCAAAGAAGATGGAGGAGAAGAGGAAGAAGAAGAAGGACAGGACACACCCCAATTCCTCCATCTTACTCCTCTAAACCCCCCTGTACATAAATCCTAAACCCTGTGTCTCACCCTCTAATTAGCTAATCCCTTCACCATTCACCCGGTGAAGCCCTCATCCTTGTCGTCTCCTGTGCAGGACCAAAGTCCAGCCACCAGACACTTCTGGCAACATTCCAGGACTCCCGAGCCCCCCAAGGTGGTCTCGGAGGCTCAGCATCTCAGGACTGAGATCTTGAGATCCGACACTTCATGATGGCTAAGGCAGAAGCATATTCATGTGGCCCAAGTCGTACGAGTTTTCGCCACATCACAGACGTGCATGGTACTAAGTCTGGGTTCCTAGTTGTTACATCATCTGAGAAGATAATCTCTGCCACGGCCATTTCTCTCAGGCGTTGGATCCCTTGCTCTATTGTCTTCCACTGGGTTTGCTGCATATAGAGATCATCTGCACACAGGTATCTTTCTGCTACAATTCTTAGGACCTGTTCCCAGAGGCTGTGAGAGTTAGCCCCCCTCATCATTCCTTGGTCTATGACAGGATCCTGTGACAGGGATCCCAAATGCCTGGCTTCAGTGCCATCCATAATTGTAGCCTCGCCTGCAGCATCCCAGAGACAGACCAGCCAACTAATTATGGATTCATCAGACCTTCGAGTGTAATCCTTCCGTAGGCCATGAAGGTCCTTCAGGGAAAAGGACTCAATACTGGCATCTGATCTTGCACCTGCTGCTTTGACTCCTGACTTTACGTCAGGAGGCACTGAGGTTCCTTCTCCTTCATCATCATCATCATCATCATCGTCCACTGGTCGATTGGTCTTGTCTGTGCATTTCCCACTTCTAGTACTGGTAGCAACAGCCATGGGTTGAGATGCTGGCTTCGAGCCTGGAGTGTTAGCTGCAGCCTGAGTCACCGGGACAGTTGCTGATTTATCTCCCTGCCCCCCTGCCTCTGTCTGTTGCCCGACACTATCTAGCAGTGTGCGATAAGCATATGCCAGGGCCCAGCTCACTGCAATGACCTTCCTCTCCTTAGGCTCATCCTGGTACTTCTCTTTCAGATAATTCCCCACTTCAGCTGGGTTCTGAATTTGTTCATGGGGAAAATCCCAAACTATAGGATCAGAGAATTCCTTCAGGACTTGGCCCATATCCTCCCATTTCCCACACCACTTAGGATTTTCCACACCTGGGTCTACTCCTGAGTCAGGGGCCTCATCAGCCCATCTAGAAATCTCAGCCTTCATTCCAGAGAAGCAGCAGGCTGTATAGAGGAAGATTACCAGATTGAATACCAGGAAGATGGTTTCTTTAACATTGAGGGGAAATTGAACATCCTTCACTAGTGATGCAACTGATTCATAGGAGAAGGAGGAAAGCAGAGGCTGAAAAACCTCATTCCCTCCTGCTCCTCCTGCAACAAACTGGATGCATAACCATAGCCATGAACCATTCATACCTGGAGCAGACCCCAGCATGTTTATAAACTTCTTGCACATTATTGCCACCAAACCCAGCAGGATAGCTATTCTGGTCACAGCCCCTCTGATGTAAAAACTACGTATTAGGGGCAATACCAAAGCTATTTCTGGATAAGAAAATAAACCTAGGGACCAGAGAGGTATTAAAATCTCAAAAAACCCTAGGGACCAGAAATGCATGCAAACCTTCACCCCAATAGACATTATGAATCCAAAAAGCATGGCTATTAGCTGATTTAAATGAACACAGAGTAATAGCAGCCAAAATGCAGTCAAAACAGGGTTTTTCCACTCTATCCCTCGCCCCATGTTGGGTGCCAAGGATTTGTCCTGGTTTAGGGCAAATTTGTTAAAGAATCTGCAAAGGAGGGCCCCTCCAGAAAGCGAAACCCACACGGTCCCTCCCCCCCCAACCGGTTCGGGAAAAAATTCCTTGGAGAGAGGTGGAAAGAACCTGTTTATTTGACTGGCCCAGCACCTCCCAGCACACAAAATGAACAATACCAGATGACACCGCTCTGAGAAAGATGATAAAATCAGAAAGTCTCTTTCGGGGGGGTGGTTGCTCTGTTCTCAGTCCCTCCGGCGCTGGGCCAGCTGCTGCAGCCGAACCTTCGGTGTTCCCGGGTCCCAGTCCGGAGCAGGTTCGAGATGGTCACAGAAACAGGAGAGGAGAAACAGTCCAGGAAGGAATATGGACTGTTTACCTAATAAGCAGAGGCGAAAGCAGAGCAGAAGCAAGAGCAGAAAAAGAGAGCAAGCAAAAGCAGCAAGCAAGCCAGAAGTGAAATGAAACAGCCTTATGTACTGCTTGTCTCTGTGTCCCTGATAAGAGAAACTCAAACAAAAGTTCCACTCTTTAGAGCCGGTCTTAAAGGCACAGAACAGGTGAATGGGGATACAAGAATCATAACGTCACCCCAGGACACCAAAGTGCACAAGAAATTTGTAGTAGATTCAAAACAAACAAAAAAAAAATTGTGAGTTGATGCGAGCTTAAAATTTAAGCTCGATCAAAGAAAAAGAGGGGGGACTGTTATGAACAAAAATTCTGTTAAATTTTTTTTTTGTGAGAAAAAGTTACAAAAAGGCAGCTAGATCACTGTCCCTGCCAAAGTTCTGCGTGTTTTGTTATTGTAATCACGGGTTGTTGTAGCTAATCGCTCCTTTTGTATTAGCAGAGCCTTGCCCGAGGCTAAGGTGTACTTTTCCCAGAAGGGTGAAGAAACCTGAGAGGGTGGAGGGGGTTATGCAAAGTGACTCCAGGACCAGCATGCTGTTGGAGAATACGGCTCCAAAGGTACTGAGAAAACCCCAAAAACAACGAGCCACCTAAGAGTTGAGAGACTGGAGTGATGTCTGGACGTGAGGAGCCAAGTGCTGAGCCTGCAGAGATGCGGAACACCTTCGGAGTCCCTCTCGCCCTGACCATGGGAGTCGTCCCCGGCGGTGAGACCGAGCCAACTGGCCCGGGAGGGACAACATCGGACGGGAACACCACGCCCTAAAGGCTCCCACGAGGACGTGATTCCCCAGCTCTGCCCCTAGTGGACAGAGCTGCACACATCCTCCTCCGCTGAGTCGCCCTGGGAGAGGCGACAGGAGACTGCAGCCCTGCCGAGCTGCCCAATCCTGAGCTGATCACTTTTAATAAAGGCATTAAAAAGGAGAAGAAGTCTCCTGGCCCTGTTTATTTCACTAGTGTTTCGATAAGGTGCTTCCTCTAGGAAGAGTTTCTCTGAACAGCTGGAGATGTGGTTACCAAGAGAACGGAACTCAGGGCAGGACGGGGGTTGAGGTGGGGATATCCCACTGAAGCTCGGTCCTCCAAGGGCGGGACGTAGGCGTGGTCTGCTGCCGGTACCTCCAAAGGAGCAAGCATTTCTGGGGGATACCAGATGGGAGCGCGGACAGCCTGCATGTGGTTAATGGCAGCTGAGTCAGTGGCTCCCGGCAGAGGCAAAGCAGCAGTGGCGGCACCCAGTGTTGTCAGCATGGGCAGGGCAGCCGAGGATGGGGCTGGGGGAGGGGCGGTCGAGGATGGGATGGCTGGGACCAGCGGGACCTCTGGCACGATCGGGGCGGTGGTCATAGACCATGAAGCAGGAGGGACCCCAGGCATGGCCGTTAGGGCAGCCGCAGACCAGGCGGCCGGAACCGGGGCAGTCAAAGTCATCTCCGGGGCTGTGGTGTGGGCAGGGACAGGTGAGGCCTGAGACGGGATCCGCGGCGGGAGAAATTGAAGCAGGCAGCGAGCTGGGACCAGGACAGGCGGAGCTGAAACGGGCAGCGAGCCGAGACCAGGGACAGACGCCTCGGTCGCGAACGGAGAGGGCAAGACTTGCAAAGTGTCCCACTCTTTTTCTGTTTTCTTCTCTTGTTCCCCTCCCTTTCATTTTCCCTTTTTCTTTTCTTGTTTTGCTTCGGGAGTTTCTGATACTTTAAAGATTTTTATTTTCCTTAAATCTCCTGTCCAACATATGGCATATTATCTTTCTTCTAAATTAAACGGTTCCTTTGAATTTACAAATTCATTCAAAGCCTGACAAATCAATTTTTCAAAAGAGCTGTACCTAGGCCAATAAACGTGGTCAGATCCTATTTCCTTTGCTGGCCATTCGAGCACACAGAATTGTATCATCTTTACCTTGTCCTTTTTCCTCTTACAAGGGTTTTTCTCCCAGTAGGCTAACATAACTCCCAGAGGGCTATCTTGGGGTATTTCTGTTGGTAATTTTTTTCTCCCACTTTTCTTTCCTGTATTCACTTTACTGGATTTCTGTCCCATTATTCAATATTCTATCTATTCATCCCCTGCTTCTGTTTTTCACTTTTTACTAACAACTTAAATACCACTTTCTTTCAACTACTTACACCCAAAAAAACCTTTTTCTCACACTACTTTTCAATACAATACACCTCCCTCCAAGGAGATGTGGTAAAGCTTGCAATGCACAATCCACATTACCCATACTTTCATTCGTCTACATTCACTCACTTTTATTTCTCATTCACCTATACACATTCCTTCACACCCTCAAGACACAAAGTGGATCCCTATTGTTAAAAAACAAAAATCTGCCAATTTTTTTTTGTGAGAAAAAAAGGTTACAAAAACTAACCAGACCACTGTTGCTGCTGGGGTGCTGCTTGTTTGTTATGGTAATTACGAGTCGTTGTCGTTAATAGTTGTTGTTGTATCAGTAAAAGCCCTGGCTGGGGCCGAGTTAATGGCTCTTCTCTGGGACAGTGAAGGGTGGGGACCTCCCCAAACAGTGAGGAGAAGAGACTTAGGAGGGGGGGAGACATGCAAAATAACCCCAAGACCAGCATGCCATGAGAAGCTACTGCTTCGAGCTTGCTAAAAGTACCCCCAAAACAACGAGCCAACATAGAGTTGAGAGATTGGAGTGATGTCGGGATGTGAGGAACAGAGTGCTGAGCCTGCAGAGATGCTGAACACCTTTGTAGTCCCTCTCACCCTGAGCGCAGGAGTCATCCGGACACCGGGACTGGGAAGGGGGACGAGGCTGCGGAGTGAAGACCAGGGGTCACCACGCCCTAAAGGCTCCCATGAGGACTGGACCCCCAGCTCTGCCCCTAGTGGACAAAGCTGCACATATCCTCCTCCACCTCATCGCCCTGGGAGAGATGAGGGAGACTGCAGACCCGTGGAGCTGCCCAATACTGAGCTGATCACTTTTAATAAAGGCATTAAAAGGAGAAAAAGTCTCCTGCCCTGTTTATTTCACCTGTTATGAACAAAAATTCAGTTGATTTTTTTCTGTGAGAAAAAAGCTAAGACTATTGCTGGACTGCTGCTTGTATTATGGTAATTACGGGTCGTTGTTGTTAATGGTTGTTTTTGTATTAGTAAAAGCCCTGGCTGAGGCGAGGTAATGGCCCTTCTCTGAGACAGTAACTGGGTGGGGACCTTCCCGAACAGTGAGGAGAAGAGACCTGGGGGGGGGAGGGGTTATGCAAAGGGCCTCCAGGACCAGCATGCTGTGCGGGACTACGGCTCCAAACGTACTGAGAAAACCCCAAAAACAACGAGCCAAATAAGAGTTGAGAGACTGGAATGATGTCTGGACATGAGGAGCCGAGTGCTGAGCCTGCAGAGATGTGGAACACCTTCGGAGTCCCTCTCGCCCTGACCATGGGAGTCGTCCCCAGTGCCGAGACTGAGGGGGACGGGGCCGGGAAAAGTAACATCGGATGCGATCACCACGCCCTAAAAGCTCCCACGAGGACCAGATACCCAGCTCTGCCCCTAGTGGATAAAGCTGCACATATCCTCCTGCTGTGAGTTGTCCTGAGAGAGATGACGGGAGACTGCAGACCCGCTGAGCTGCCCAATCCTGAGCTGATCACTTTTAATAAAGGCTTTAAAAAAGGAGAAGAAGTCTCCTGGCCCTGTTTATTTCATCACCTATTGTCAGAAAATCACGGGTCCCTGTGCCCCCTCCTCCCCCCCGCCGCCCTCGCCTTGGGATTGGCCTCCAGGTCTCAGCGTCACTGGGCCCCCTTGGAAGGGCCCTGACTCTGGTTGCCTCCGGTGCCCGTTCACCTGTGAGGCTGTCTGCGTGTCACTCACGCTCTTCAGCTATGGCCCTCTCACACACCCAGGGAACACTAGCCTGGTTTGCAGGTCACTCACACCCTTCAGCCAAAGCCCCCACCTGCCCTGGAGACAATAGCCTGGTTTGCAGGTCACACACTCCTCTTTCCACTGCCCCCCCCCCTTCCCACCCTCCCAGGAAGCTGAGGCTGATTTTGTGTCTCACTCACTCTCACACATACAAAACAAGACAATTATAAGGTACCTTTTACTTTCACATGACCTATTACAAGTTTAGGTATTACTGGGCAGTCCCGGTGCTATTGGATATCCCTCAACCCAACTGTGTTGTCCAACCCCAGATGCTCTTGGGCAATTTTTCCCTCAATCCAGTTGTGCTGTCCAACCCCAGCTGCTCTTGGGCATGTTTTCTGTCCCTCAACCCAGCAGTGTGGTACAACCACAGATAGTCTTGGGCATTTAATTTTTGTTTGGCTGTGTTGTCCAACCCAAATGCTCTTGGGCAAAATTTTCATCCCTCAGTCTAGCTGTGTTGTCCCACCCTGGGTGTTCTCAGGCATATCCTCACTCCAACAGAATTCTCCTCAACCCTGCTCTTGGATGCTCTTGGAATATAAATCCCTCAATCCAGCAGGTTTTCAGGGGCCCCTCCTTTCCCGTTTCCTAGTGGATTGGGCTAGGAAACCTTGTTCCCTACCTATGAGGGGTCCAACCCCTCCCTGAGACCCAGTCCCAGTTACCCTGGGGGATTCTTTCACTGCTCTTATCACTCACTTCGTCTCTTTACTGGCTGCTTCCCTCACGGAAAGATGGAAATGCAGCATAGGAGACTTCAGCACTCACTTGGCAGGTCTGTGACAACCAGTCCGCCTCTCATTCACACACATTCATCTCCCCCACTGCCCCCCTGAGAAGTACTTACCAATCCCCTTTCCTTCCCAGGTTCTTCGTGCGCACTGCTAGTCTTAGGGGGGCAATTACTGCAGTTGTAGGGAGCCTTTTTCCCTTCTCCTTGTTTTATTGTTTCCTTTTGTCCACCGATCATTTCACTTTGTTGCTGAAACTTCTCAGCTTCAGCAGGAAAAATTCTAACAAAAGGATTTTAATGAAAAGATGTCTGTGACAGTTAGCTTCTCCTGATAATGGAGCAATAAATTCCCTTTCTCTGAAAGATTTAGGTGTCCTGTGACTACTATCTCAGTGCGAGTCCTTTCTTTAGGAAAAAAAAAAGTATCCTACATAGCATAGTTTCTATTTTAACATTTTGTTATAACCTAAAACTATGTTTGCCACACTGCATAAGAGAATACAGCATTACCTTCTAACACAACACATATAATATTCATTTTAATATTTGCAAAAAGCCAAACATAAAATATGCATTTTTTCACAGCCATGATATACAGAGTAACACCATACCACTTCAGAAGGCTTCAAGTATCTGCCCTTCTTGTTCTTTAGTCCAACCTTTTCTACCCCTCATTGTTCATACACTGCACCTGTTCCCTCTCATGATTGGTCAGTACACCTCGGCACTCCGTGTCTCATTGCTTTCAATACTGTTCGCCTGCTTTTCACAGTTGTAGCCCATTAGGGATGAGGCTTGGCCACAGCCCCACTCCCAATTACTACAAACTGTGTACCTACAACTTAATACTACAATACTATGGTTGCGTAATACTTGTGTGAAAAATGCCAATCACTTGTTTTAAAATGTTAAAAGTTTAATAGTAATAAAATGGTTATAAAAAATAGTAATACAAATTAGAGCAATAAGAATTTGGACAATCAGAGTTAGGACAATAAAAAAAGCAAAGAATTACGAACGTTCGGATGCTTTCCTAAAAAAAAGCATGTCCGCTAACAAAGGATTAACCCTTAAAAGCAATAGCCTGTTGCATATTTATATATCTAATACATGATGCAAACATTCCTTTAAAACTAGGGATTTTTCTGTTTATTGCCAACTTTCCCCCCTTCATCTTGTAAATCACGATTTGGCTCCGTGGAGTCTGAAAGGAGGTAGAAGGAGCCTGGTTCTTCCCGATAAGGAGGCAATAATTCTTCTCTTGGGATTTTAGTATCTTGTTGTTGTTATCTCTGTGTGAAGAATTTCTTGATTATCTTATCCATTCCTTGAGCTAGTTAGAAAAAGTATCTTACATTGCATAGTTTCTATTTTAATATTATATTGTAGCCTAAAACTATATTCAACACACTACTTAAAAGGATTAATACAGCATACCTTCCTGACATAACACATATAATATTCATTTTAATATTTGCAAAAAGCCAAACATATAATATGCATTTTTCCCACTTTGATGCTCTTTGATAGCTCACATATATCTTTTGGAAAATGTTGTATACTCCATAACTCTGTCATAGTCATGTATAGTCTGAAATCAGTTTAGTCTTTTTTTCTTCCCCCCTCCCCCGGATATGAAAGATGGGTGACTGAGGAACCTAGATCTAGAAATTCTGACCTACGTGTCCTCTAGGATGTTCCTTTAGAAGTCTTTTGTTTTGCTATTTTTCAGGAGTCCTTCATAATTGTCTACCTATGTTTATTAAAGTTGTGAATGGCAAAGTTAAAATAAATCCCTCCTCAGATTCTATTTAAACATAACATTAATTCAAACTTGGAAATCTCATGTGCATAATAATCCTTCTGGACTAAAGTACTGTGGGACTCTCCAGGAAGCTACTTCAGGAATAAATTAAAAGTATTTCCATAGAAACTTTAGGCTAGATAAGACCTGCAAAGTGGATGTACATTTTGAAAAACACTATAAATTTAATGGGATCTTTCAAGAATGTGAATGTAGAATATTCCTGTTTTTTTTTTTTTTTAATATGTGTATATGTAGCTCTTCATCCTTTTATATTGGGATAGTATTCTGACTGGCACATAGTTTGAGAGAGAGATACTAAATGGAAGCCTTTATCAGCAGTATTTGGTGATGCAATGGTTTTCAGAATGTTGATTTTCTTGAATGTCCTGTGGTTTAAACTGATTCCTTTTTGAATTTACTAGTAAAAAGGGCCGAGTGACAGTTCAAACTATCCACTTGTGCTATGATAAATGCCCTATCAGGTTTGATGGGAGGCCAGAGAAAACTGACTTAGGAATGTCAGATTAGAATGTCTGACTGAAATAAATGAACAGCTAGAAAGATACTGCCCAATTCCAGAATCCATTACTAGATAGAAGACTTGTATTAAAGTCCCGTCTCCAGGCTAAATTAATAATTTCAGTAAAAGACAGATTTTTGGGAAGATCAAAGTCAAGGCTCACAGACTTTGTTTATAGAATCATAAAATCACAGAATATGCTGAGTTGGAAGGGACTCACAGGGCTCATCAAAGTCCAACTCCTGGCCCTGTGCAGGACACCTCAAGTATCCCACCACGTGCCTGAAAGCATTGTCCAAATGCTTCTTGAATTCATGCGGGTTTGGTGCTGTCACCACTTCCCTGGGGAGCGTGTTCCAGTGCCCAACCACCCTCCGGTCGAAAAACCTTTTCCTGATATCTAACCTAAACCTCCCCTGACTCAGCTTCATGCTGCTCCCTTGAGTCCTGTCACTGGTCACGAGAGTGAAGAGATTGGCACCTGCCCCTCTGTTTCGCCTCGTGAGGATGTTGAAGACCCCAATGAGGTCTCCCCTCAGCCCCGTCTAGGCTGAACAAACCAAATGACCTCAGCCCCTTCTCATATGGCTTCCTTTCTAGACCCTTCACCATCCTTGTGGCCCTCCTTTGGATGCTCTTTAATAGCTTTATATCCTCCTTTTATTGCAGTGACCAAAACTGCACCCAGTACTGGAGGTGAGGCTGCACCAGAGCAATGTAGACCGGGACAGTCACCTCCCTTGACCAGCTGCAGATGCTATGCCTGATTGTTGCTGTTTGACACTGGCCCAACACCAGGCACCCACGAGAGTTGTTCACTCATCCTCCCCTGCCACAGCTGAGCAGAGGAGAGAGAAAAAAAGTTAACAAAGGCTTCATGAGTTGAGATAAGGATCAGAGAAAACACTTCAAGGGAAAAACAGGCTCAACTTAAGATGCAAAGTGAATTTATTACTAACAAAATCAGAGGAGAATCATGAGGAATAAAATAAGCCCTTAAACCACCTTTTCCCCCCCAGCCCCTCCCTTCTTCCCACCAACAGTGCAGGGAGACATGGCATGGGGGTTTTTGGGTCAGTTCATCACTGAGATTTTCTTCCGCTGATCCAGAAGAGGAGTCCTTCCCCTGTGAGACCATGGGGTCCCTCCCATGGGAGACAGTTCTCGGTGAACTTCTCTGGCGTGGGTCCACTCTCACGAGCAGCAGTCATACCGCACCTGCTGCAATGTGAGTCCCTCCCATGGGCAGACAGTTCTCCCAAAACTTCTGCAACATGGGTCTCTCATTCCATGGGGTGCAGTCCTCCAAGGACAGGCTGCTCCAGCCTGGAAGCAGGGGTCCCCTCTCTCTACCGGGTCTTCCACTGGATCATGGCCTCCTCCAGGCATCCACCCACTCCAGCATGGGCACCTCCCCCATGGGCTGCGATTGGATCTCTGCATCCCCCGTGGACCCATGGGCTGCAGGGACACAACCTGCTTCGCTGTGGTTTTCCCCACGGCCTGCAGAGGAATCTTGGCTCCAGCACCTGGAGCACCTCCTCCCTCTCCTTCTCCACTGACCTTGGTGTCGCCGTGTTGTTTTCCCTCACATGTTCTCACCTCCTCCTCTTCTCTGACTAGAAGAAAAGGTGGTGTGGTTTTGTTTTAATTTTCCTCTTAAATATGTCATCACAGAGGCATTACCAACCTCTCTCACTGGCCCAGGTTTGACCAGCAGCATGTCCATCTTCAAAGCCATCAGAGATTGGCTCTTCTGTACATGGTGGAAGCTTCCAGCAGCTTTGCACAGGAGCCATCTTTCTGGCCCTGCTGCTACCAAAAACTCGGCTGTGCAAGACCAATAGATTGATGTACCCCAGGATACATTTGGTTTGTATGTGCATCCAGGGTTGCCCCATCGCAGGTGCAGAATCCGGCATTGCCCTTGTTAAACTTCATAAGGTTGGTGATTGTCCAGCCTTCTAAGAAGTCTAGGTCTCTCTGCAGGGCCTCTGATTTTAAGGGAGTCAACAGCTCCTTTAAATTTGGTGTTGTTGGCAAACTTAGTACAGCTTCGAATCCTGTGTCCGAGTTGTTAATGAAGATGTTGAAGAGGACTGGGCCCAGGATGGAGCCCTGTGGAACTCCACTAGTGACTGGATGCCAGCCTGATGTAACCCCATTTACTCTGTGTCCGACCCACAAGCCAGTTGCTCACTCATCACGTAACATGGTTATCCAGCTGAATGCTGGACATTTTGTCCAGAAGCATCCTGTGAGAGACAGTATTAAAAGCTTTACGGGAATCCAAAAAGTTTATATCTACTGGCTTCCCTTGACCAACTAGATGGGTTATCTTGTCATAAAAAGACATCAGGTTCAACAGGCAGGACTTTCCCTTCATGAAGTCATGCTGGCTGTGACCGATGACTGCATTGTCCTCCAGGTGATTTTCAATGCCTCCCAGAATAATCTTTTCCATGATTTTACTGGGCACTGACATGAGACTGGCAGGTCTGTAGTTTCCAGGGTCCTACTTCTTGCCCTTCTTGAAAATCGAGACAATGTTAGGCAGCTTCCAGTCAGCTGGGACCTCTCTGCATTCCCAAGACTGCACAGAAATCATCAAGAGAGGTTTTGGGGTGACATCAGTCAGCTCTTTGAGGATTTTTGGATGAATCCCATCTGGCCCCATAGATTTGTAGGGATCCAGCCAGAGCAGCAGGTCCCGCACAATTTCAAAGTTGACTGGGAGTTGATCATTCTCGCAGTTATAGTCCTACAGCTCAGGGCACTGAGCCCCCCCTTGGTCTGTGATCCGTGTTGAAGACAGAGGCAAAGAATGCATTAAACACCTCTGCCTTGTCTATGTTCCTGTTTGTGAGGTGACCATTCTCATCCTTTAGCAGGCCAATGTTATTTGTACACTGCCTTTTGCCATTATAATATTTGAAAAAAACCTCTTGTTATTATTCCCCACAGTTCTGGCCAGCTTCAACTCCAGTTGAGCTGTGGCCACATGAATTTTCTCTGTACAGTGGCGAGCAGCACCTCTCTATTCCTCCCATATCAGCTGACCTTGCTTCTACTGGGTATACACCTTCTTATTTTTGCCTTGTTTCCAAGAGAAGAATCCTGTTCAGCCTAGCTGGCCTTCTGCATCATCTGCTTGACTTCTGACATTTGGGAATTGCCTGTTTGTGTGCCCTTAGGAGGTGGTGTTTAAAAAGTGACCAGCACTGATGGATCTCAGCACCGTCAAAAGCATTTTCCCAGGGGACCTTACTCACTAGTTCCCTGAGCATCCTGAAGTCTGCTTTCCTCATGTCCAGAGTTGAGGTTTTGCTGGCACTTTTCCTCCTGTCCACAGAGTATTTAAACTCAATTGCTTTGTGGTCACTGTGGCCAAGATGGCCACCAATCTCCACTTCACTCACAAGATCCTCTCTGTTGTCAAGCAGTAGATCGAGGAGGGCATCTTTCCGAGTTGGCTCCCTTAGGACCTGTTCCATAAAGTTGTCATCCAAGCCCTTTAGGAATCTTCTGGCCCAGGTTGTAGCAGCTGTGTGATGCTCCCAGTTAATTTCTGGACAGTTGAAGTGTCCCATAATGACAAGGGCAATTGACTTGGAGGCGTCCCTTAGTTCCTCAAAGAATAATTCATTGGCATCATTATCCTGGTTAGGAGGTCTATAGTAGACTCCCACAGTGACATCTGCCTTATCTGTTTATCCCTTGATTCTTACTCAGAGGCTCTCAACTGAGCCATTGCCAGCTGTGAGCTCCATACATTCCAGCCCCTCCCTTACGTACACCTCCACCCTTCCTCCCTCCCCTCTTCTGCCCTGCCTATTCTTCTTAAAGAGCCTGTAACCATCCAACAGGGCACTTCAGTCACAGGACTCATCCCACCAGGTTTCACTAAATGTACTTGCTATGCTGAAGTAGTTAATGCAACCAAAGGGTGGAGAGAGGGGGGTTGTGTTGCATTAAAATCAGCCCTTGCTATTGTGATATGTACTGTTGTGTTTTACTGTTGTTTGAAACAGATACTGTATGCAGCAGTTTTACTGTAGTCTGTTTTGAAGAGCTGATGAAAAGCTTGGTGCTCTTTCTCAAATCAGGTTTCTGTTAATCTTCTGAATAATTTTTTTTTTTTTAAATTGCTAGCATATAGAAAAATATTCCCTGTGATGAGAACTTAGGAGATGGAAAAAGGTTATTTGCTATTAAAGATTTGAATGAAACTTGTAATTACAAAGCTCTGAAAGTGTTACAGGAACGTTACAGGACAGAATAAAAGAGTAGTGACTTGATAGGTAATTCCATTTTTCTTTTTCTACCAGAAAGAAAACTTCATTTAAAGTGAAAGCTGAGTTGAGTTGAGTTGTTCCGGGGGAGGGGGGGGGGGGTAAATTCTGTCTGAAAGACCTATTACTTAAAAAAAAAGAAAAAGTCTGTAGGAACAAATATGTCTACTTCAGAGAACTTGATTTTATTTGTTTTAAACCTACCTTGTATAGTAAGAGCTAATCAGCTAATCAAATTGCATTTTGACACCCTTGTAGTCCTTCTGAGTGGCCTGCCCCTTCTTCCAGAGGTTGTAAACTGTCTTTTATTCCCCTGAGTTTCAGCCAAAGCTCTGTATTTACCCAGGCTGGTCTTCTTCCCTGTCAACTCATCTTTCAGCACACAGGGACAGCCTGCTCCTGCACTTTCAAGATTTCCTTCTTAAAACATGTCCAGCCTTTCTGGACTGCTTTGCCCTTCAGGACTGCCTCCCAAGTGTCACAGGCCGATTGGAATCTTTGGACAAGGTTTGTCAGGTAGACCCTCCCATTGAGTCATGCAGTGCAGAAAAGACTGCCTTGCTTTCTAAACTCCTTCTCAGAGAGGAGTCTGGGTGCAGCTGGATCCAATCCTAGTCCCAGACTTGGTCAATCGTTTATGTCTAAAGTTATATATAGGTGTAATTGAACCTTTATACAACTTTGTCCTTTAGGATTAAGGATGGAAAACTAAATATATTTATATGAATAAAATAAATTACTTATTTAAATTGATGATGATAATGATTAGACAAAAATAATAATTTACTACACAGTATAGATAGTTCAAAGTACTAGCATAATGCACTATTTTTAAAGCAATATTGAAGCAATGGTATTAAAACTAGCAAAATAATTATTAAATAGTGATTGATGTTGCTCGCCTATACCAACAACCATGGGCAAATCTCTTTCACTCAGCCTTGAGGAGTAACCTTGAGGAGCATCCCCACTCAAGGGAGGAATCTCCACACACACACCTAGAAAGGATGTGTCTCTGCCTTTAAAAAGTGAGACTTGGCTTTTATAGCATACATTGATTGACTGTCTGTTAGATGTTTCTAGGTGAGCTGTGTCAGCTCAGCAGCCTTAGATAAGTCACCAGTATTATGACTTGTTGGTTCCTTTATCAGGAACTTTGTCTGCCACATCCTCACCAGTGCCAGTTTCTGTCAGGAAACATTGTTCTTCTCATCCTCATAATGCTTAACTTTGGAATTGATGAGTCAGGCTGGTCTCAGCATTCTTTGACACCAAAAGCAGTGTGGCTCCCATTCTCCATGCATATCACTGAAAACTTTTGCAAATAGGGTAATGTTTGAGCTGTTTTACCCCCACCTAGGCAGAGCATCCTGCTATACCAAGGGACTCTGTCAACCAGTGTTCTAAGGCCAAAATCTGCCCTCTGGAAATGCGAGGTAGCAGTTCTGCTAACCACCTGTCTCACTTCTCCGAGAACCAAACCTCTCATTTTGTTATTGCTTTGCCCAAGATGACCTCTGACCATCACATCACCCACCGGTCCTTCTCTGTTTCAAACAATGGGTCCAGCGGGGCACCTTCCCTAGTTGAGTCGCTTACGAGCTGTGTCAGGAAGTTCTCTTCCACTACTACAGCGACCTGATGAGGGTCTTCAGGGTGAGAGAGATGGATGAGAATCTTGGTTCATGATCAGAAGGCTGGATTTATTGATATATGATATATAATACATTATAACTATACTAAAAGGAATAAAGAGAGAAGTTGCAGAGGCTTGCTAAGCTAAGAATAGAATAGAATCTAAAAACAAGAGACTTCTCTGACACTGTGTTCCAGAGAGCTTGCCCTGTGATTGGCCCTTAATTGTACACATGGAACATGAGCCAATCACAGGTGCACCCTATTGCATTCCACAGCAGCTGATAATCATTGTTTACATTCTCTTTCTGGGGCTTCAGCTTCCCAGAAGATGAACAAATCCCAAAGAAAGGATTTCCATGAAAAAATGTCTGTGACACTTCCACACATCCCAGGAACCTTCCAGACTGTACTGTATTTCCAGCAGACCTCTGGTAAGTTGAAGCCCCCCACAAGAACAAGGGCTAGCGATTGCGAGACTTTTCCCAGCTGCTTATAGAATATTTTGTCTACCTTTTCTTTCTATAAGAGACTCCCACCAGGATATCTGCCCTGTTGGCCTTCCCCCTGATTCTTACCCATAAACACTCATCACCATCATCAAGCTCTACACAATCAAAACACTCCCTAACATACAGGGCTATGTCACTGCCTCTCCTTCCTTGCCTGTTCTTTCTGAAGAGTTTATAGCCATCCATTGCAGCACTCCAGTGGTGTGACTCGTCCCACCAAGTCTCTGTGATGGCAACTATATCATAGTTGTCCTGCTGCTCCATGGCTTCCAGCTCCTCCTGTTCATTGCCCTTACTCGGTGCATTGGTGTAGATGCACTTCAGTTGGGCCATTGATCCCACCATCTTTTTGGGGGGAGAAGCCCTAATTCCTATGTAAAAGTTCTCAGGTGCTTCCACAGTTTCTAATACCTCAATAACCCTTGCATCCTTGCTGCCACATGGATCTCCATCCCCTACCTCCACTGAGATGCCAGACCGAAGGGCTTCGCTAGCACACTGTCCCTCAAACTTTTGCATGGCACCCCCAGGCGTCTCTGGTGATCCTGGTTTTATCCCTTTCCCTTCCCCGTTCACATACAGTTTAAAGCTCCCTCAATGACCCCTGCCAGCTCCTGTGCCAAGATCCTTATCTCCCTTGAGAAAGGTGTACTTTGTCTGTCACCAGCAGTCCTGGTGGAGTGTAAACTGACCCATGATCAAAACTCACAAAATTCTGTTGGTGACAGCAGGCTTGGAGCTAGGTATTGACCTGCTGGCTCTTCCCTTATCTCTTCCTGCTACTGGAAGGATAGAGGAGAACACTACTTGTGCTCCAGATTCCTTAATCTGTCATCCCAAGGCCCTGAGGACTCTCTTGATTGCCCTCGGACTCCCTGTTGCAACTTCATCGCTGCCTACATAACATAGCAAAAATAGATAATAATCTGAGGGCCATACCAGGGTAGGAAGCTTTCTCTTCACATCTTTAACCTGGGCCCCAGGGATGCAGCAGACTTCCCTAAGAAGTGGGTCTAGTCTGCATATTGGGCCTTTTCTTCCCTTCAAAAGGGAATCGCCTATGAGAATGACCCATCTATTTTTTTCTTTATGTAAGTGGTTTTGACATAGATAGCAGACTAACTTAACTTTAGTGATACCTCCAAGCCAGATGAACCATTGTCCTTCTTATTGTTCGGTTCCACTTGCAGAGCCTCGTGCCTATTATGCAAGGGCATCTGGAAAAATGGGATAGTCACAGAAGAGATGCACCTGCTGCACCAGGCAGGAAGTTGTTGCCATTCCCCCCGTATGCCTTAAGTCACCACGTTCAGCCAGATGGAGAGAGGACAGGGAATCCTCTGTATCATACATCCTGTTTGCCTGTTGGGCCTATCTCAGGGAAGGCAGGGTGCGAGTCCAGTTGTCTGTCTCTCTCTTGCACTCCCTGATACTCCTCAGCCTACTCACCTCCTCCTGGAGCTCTGTCACTAAGTGGAGAAGTTCCTCTACCTGGGCACGCCTCCTACAGGTGTGTTCACTACTGCCATCTGGTACTGGCATAAGTGTAGGCATAAATTCTTGCTTCACTGTTAGATAAAGGTAAGGTCACGCATGTGGCATAATCGCTGGTACTGAGTGGGAGCTGCCTTCAGGCTCCTGTGTTGCAATGAGGTGACTGAGCTTATCTTGTGACCAAGGACTATGTGCAGCACATCACAGACCTGAAGGCCATGTTGTATGTTGTACGTATAGTGTAGCACAGCGCTGGTCTGGACATACTTGGGTTAACTGTTATGTGGATCACTAACTCCTCAGTGTACAATGGTCTTTTGGTCAGGATCCCTACAGTCTATTTCTGAGTTGATTGGTAACTGGCTATATTTGACACAGGGTAGCCCCATGCCTCTTCTCACAGAGACCACCTCTGCAGACCACTCCACTCTCCACCAAAACCATGTCAACCCCAATACAAATGACTATTTTAAATTATCTTATTTGTGTACGATTCAGTCAATTCCTTTCTCTACAGCAAGAACTAACTGGGGGGAGCTACTTGAACTGTCAAATTCTCCACCTAGGATATTAATCAACACATTGAAGCATAGAAGTAGCACCTGTCATTTTGCCTATGCACAGCTGGGGCTGCCTGGGGGAACCATCTGGACTGTCCAGAATCCCACCCAAAGAGTGGTCCTGTAGCTGTTATTGATTTGATGACTTAACTTCTATGCGGATTCACAATCACCTTGTCTCAAATCAATCCACTGTCTCATCTAGGCAGAGACAAACTGGGGAGTTCCTGGACCACCCAGGAATCAATGAATAGGCCCACCAGGTATACACACAAGTACAGCTCTGATATTCAGCTATACCACAATTGCAACAATAGGGAAAACCTGAATTTCCTCCCTATATCACAATTATAAATGAAATTCCATAGATTTTGCCACATTGTAAAAGAACATTGCCTTATTCAATTGTGTCTCTATACTAATGTGCACAGCATGAGGAATAAACAAGAGGAGCTCGAAGCTTTGGCCCAGTCCCAGAGCTACGACATCATTGGCATAAGTGAAACCTGGTGGGATGAGTCCTGTGACTGGTGTGCCCTGATGGATGGTTACAGGGTCTCCAGGTGAGGTGGGAGTGGTGCTGTAGATAAGGGAGGGGTTGGTTTGTGTGGCACAGTGGGTGATGACACAGTTGAGAACCTCTGGGTAAGAATGAAAGGCAAAGTAAATAGTGTGGATGTTGTTGTGGGAGCCTACTATTGACCACCCAGTCAGGATGATGACATCAACGAATTATTCTATAAGGAACTGAGGGATATCTCTATATCAACTGCCTTTGTTCTTATGGGTGATTTTAACTTCCCAGGCATCAACCAGGAATATCATACAGAAGATACCAACAGGTCCAGGAAATTCCTGAATGTACTGGTTTTGGTTCACCAATTTCAGATTTCTCCAATTTTGAGATTTCCCAACCAATGTGCTGATGAGTGTGGTGGGCTTCAGTGCTGACCAATCACCAGTGCACTCATTTCCTGCTGTGAGATAGGATTAGGAGAAAGGCAAAGCAGGCTCAAAACTTTAAAAGAGTATAAAGAAATTTTTATTAAAAGCATCTAAGAAAAAGAAAAAAAAAATCAAAACAAACCCTTCAGAACACTTCTTCTCCCCCCACAATCTTTTCTTTCCCACTGACAATGTAAAGAAACAAAGCCTAAAATTTCCAGTCAGTTTACCACTTCTAAAATAGTCCTTCTTCAGTTCACTTAGTAAGAGAAGTCCCTCTTGTTAAGGTTATGGAGACTTCTCCACAAGAGGAAAACAAACAATTCTCTTGTGGCTCTCAATTTCATCACGAATAACAGCCGCCCAGGGAACCCTGCCATTGTGAAGTCCTTTTCATTGCCACAAGCCTTCTCACAGCTTGTCAATGAGCCATGTCGACTTATGGGGTATTGTTTTAAAGATGAGCTGTTCAAAGGCAAAAAAGTTCTCATTATCTATTTCTGAAATCATCTTTGTAATAAGTAACAATATATTTGTTCATTAATAGCTAGATGATGATTTAAATTAAAAACAATAGCTAAATAGATTTTGTAGAATATCTATAGGGCTGTATGGGAAATGTTTAAGTAGTGCTTAGGCTACAAACCCCCCCTTGGTAACCAGATTGAGCCACATCTGGTAATAATTACTGACCTTGTAGAATTGCTTGCTCTGCAAAAATTCTACCCTATAGATATAGGAGACTTTCTGAAACACATATGGTAACAATTATTAACCTTGCAAGAATGCCGAGCTTAGAAAAAAGACTTATAGGTATGCCTTATAAGGAAAGCAGCCAAAGAGGAAGACTTGGGGCCTTCATCCCACGACCACCAGAAGGCAGAAAAAAGACCCCTAGCAACAGGAGGAGCACGCGCAGAAAACAGATCACGTCAACCAGGAATTCGGAAAAAAAGGACAATAAAAAGCGAACTTGAAAGAGGGGAGGCGCGCGCCTAAGAGAGCAAGTCTCCTGGCCGCCCAGCTCTGAATCTTGCTTATTCTTGCTTGCATAATAATAAAGATAATTGTACAATTCTTAAATTTGGTCGATTCGTTTATCACATCTTCATCCCTGGGAACAGAGATCCTCTCCTGGGGGCACCAGACTACTCTTCTCTCTTTCTCTGTTCAAACTTCTCATGGGATCACAGCTACTTTACCATCTGCTTACTTTAGCATGGAGGCCTTTGCTTGATATCAACTTGAACACATTCATCTCTGAAATAAACAGGGTAGGAGACTTTTTCTCCTTTTAATGCCTTTATTAAAATTGATGAGCTCAAGGTTGGGAAGCTCGAGGGGTCTGCAGTCTCTGTCGTGTCTCCCAGGGTGACTCGGAGGAGGAGGATATGCGCAGCTTTGTCCACTAGGGGCAGAGCTGGGGGTCCCGTCCTCACAGGAGCCGTGGGCGTAACCCCGATTTCGCAACTCTCCAGTGACTCCCGGCTTGGGGTCTTGGTTTCAGATGAGGTCTTCGCTCAGGGTGAGGGGCAACAAAGGCTCTCAGCATCTCTGCAGGCTCAGCACTCTGTTCCTTACGTCTAGACATCACTCTAGTTTCTTAATTCTGTATTGGCTCGTTGTTTTGGGGGTCTTTTTGGTAAGTTTGATGAGGTTCCCATGGCATGCTGGTCTCAAGGTTACTTTGCATTCTCTCTGATGCCCCCCTCCCACGTCTCCTCCCCTTACTGTCTGGGGAGAAGTACACTTTAGCCCCAGGCAGGGCTTTTACCAATACAAAAGGAGCAATGAGTTACAACGACCTGTGATTACAATAACAAAACAGGTAGAATTCCACCTTGGCAACAACTAGTCTGACTGGTTTTGCAACTCTTTTTCTTCCCAAAAAAATTTGGCAGATTTTTGTTTAGAACAATCTCCCCACAGTTTCATGTGTTATAGGGAAAAAGAGTCCTTTCTCCATAGCTTACAAGAGGATTTCAGCTCCAAAAACAAGGTATCTCCTCACCCCTCCCATCTGAGACAACTTCTTCACTGACCCCGATGTCTTCATGTTGTTCCTTTACATGCTTGCATCTTGTTTCTTTCTCTCATTCGAGGGAGGATTGAAGCACTGAAAGGGTTACCATCCTGCCTAGGGCCTACCTGACTCTGGCCGGCCGGTAACTTGTGGTGGGAGCTGCAGCTGGGGCTGTGTCAGGATCGGTTTCATGGTTGGGTTTTTGGTTTTCTCTGTGTTCAATTCCAGCTACAGGGCCACTCTGCACGGGCTGCAGGGGTCTCTGGTCTCAGCCGCGCTGGGGGGAGGGGACTTGACGTCAAGATCTTAACAGCCGCAGCCAGTCCTGCTCCAGCCAGGGCTCTGCAGCCTCCCCCGCCTTCCTGCCTGGCAGCTGCTGGGGACCCGTCTCGCCGCAGGACGGGGGCCGATGGGAGGGGAGCCGGTGGGCGAGCCGGGGGAAGGGGGCTCAACCCCGCGGCAGGGCCGACCGGCCCGGCCCCGTGGCAGGGGCCGCCCAGCCGTGTTACCTAGCTCCTGGCCGGAAGGGAAAGAGAAAGTTCCTGGGTTTCTTTCGTCTTTAACACGTGTTTCACAGAGGTGTGTCCAGCTTCTCAGTGGTTCAACAGACTGTCAGTTGCACAAAAAGCTTCTGCATCACTTCCTTAAATTTTCCTCCTATTCCAAACCACGACACTGAAGCACACTGAAAATAATTTCTTGGTGTAGATACTAAGGGCACTAACTAGAAAAAGTGCCCTCCTAGATTTGTTGTTTGTAAACTCGTGGGAAAAGTGGTGATTGGTGGTTGTCTTGGTCACAGTGACCATGAAGTAGCTGAGTTTCAAATCGCTGGCAATAGGAGAAAAACAGCCATCAAAACAGCCATCAAAACTTCAACCCTGAATATGGGGAGAGCAGACTTCAAGCTGCTGAAGGAGCAACCAGAAGGATTAAGGTCTGCAGAGCATCTGCTTTTGAAGGTATTAGGGTCCACAAATGCTGGTCACCTTTTAAGAGCCGTGTCTTAAAAGTGCAGGAGTAGGCAATTCCAAAATATTGGAAGTCAAGCAAGCAAGGCAGAAGGCTGGCTTGGATGGTGAAAGGTCTTGTCCTGGTTTCAGCTGGGATGGAGCTCATTTTCTCCTTAGTAGCTGGTAGAGTGCTGTGTTAGGGATTTAGTAGGTGAATAGTGTTGATAACACAATGATGTTTTGGTTGTTGCTTAGTAGTGCTTACCCAAAGTCAAGGATGTTTCAGTTTCCCATGCTCTGCCAGTGAGCAGGTGCACAAGAAGCTGGGAGGGAGCATAGCCGTGACAGCTGATCTGAACTAGCCAAAGGGATATTCCATACCATACAACATCATGCTCAGCATATAAAATGGGGAGAGTTGGCACCGATCGCTGCTTGGGGACTATCTGGGCATCAGTCAGTGGGTGGTGAGCAATTGTATTGTGCATCACTTCTTTTTCTTGGGTTTCATTTCTCTCTCTGTGTCCTTTTCATTACTATTATTATGGATATTATTATCATTTGTAGTATTAGTATAATTTACTTTGTTTCAATTATTAAAAACTGTTCTTATCTCAATCCATGAGTTTTACTTTTTTCCTCCATTCTCCTCCCCATCCCACAGTACTTGTTTGCCAGCTGGGGTTAAATGCACCACAAGTGTCAATGGCAAGACTTACCAGGAGCAGCTGAGGTTACTTGGTTTGTTCAGCTTGGAGAAGAGAAGGCTGAGGGGTGACCTCATCACAGTCTACAACTTCCTCAAGAAGGGCAGTAGAAAGGGAGGTGCTGTTCTATTGTAAATCAAAGGCGACTCGGACAAAGGGGAGAGAGAATGATGCATCTGACTCCATCATCAGAAGGCTAAAGAATTACTTTATTATACTATACTATGTACATTGTATCAAAACTGAATCTGCCCTGCACTTACTCTTGCTAACAACTGCTCACATTGCACTCGTCTCTGATTCTCTCGTGACTGTCCCGTGACAGTCCGACACACATACACTTCTTGGCCCTGATAGGCCAAGGGAACAAAACATCCTCACTTTGGGTAAACAATCTCCATATTGCATCCTACTTTAGCACAACACAGGCACAGCAAGCAAGATAAAAATTGTGTTTTCCTTCTCCTCTGCTTGTCCCACAGCTTCTCTCTGTTCAGAGGGCATGTGAATACCACACTGTTCTCTCTCTGGTGACCAGTAATAGGGCATGAGGAAACTGAATAAAGCTGCATCAGGGGAAGTTCAGACTGGACATTAGGAAAAGATTCTTCACTGGGAGGGAGGTTGGTCACTCGAACAGGCTCTCCAGGGAGATGGTCATGGCACCAAGCCTGTCAGAGTCCAAGAAGTGCTTGGACGATGCTCTTAGTCATATGGTTTAGTTTTAGGTAGTCCTGCAAGAGGACCAGGGAGTTGGTCTCGATGATCCTTATAGGTGCCTTCCAAAGTGGGATATTCTATGATGCATAAACCTGTTCTAGACAAGTAAACCTTAGCAAACAACTGTTTGCTCTTCTTCCCAGGGTTCATCTTTCTTCCTAGATGCTATCAGTGCTCCACAGACCATTGCCAACTTCTGAGGGTAACTCACCTATTAGTTGTAACAGACTGCTCAGTGTTTCTAAACACCCTCTTTTCTCCATCACAAATCTGAATGCAACACTGGATTCATTCAGGTTTTCTTTTATTTAGGTATATAGACAATAACAAACATTATACTGTACTAGAAAGCTGTGGTGGTTTAACCTTGGCTGGCTTCCAGGTGCCCACCAAGATGCTCTCTAACTCCCTGGCCTGAGCAGAGCAGAGGAAGAAAATAAGTGCATGGCTTGAGGTAAGGACAGGGAGGTCACTTACCAATTATTTTCACTGGCAAAACAAGCAACAGTCTTAGATATACCAAGACTTGTTCCCTCCTTTGACATTATGAATATTATTATGGTGTTAAATTTGTCAAAAAGTTATTTGAGGCAAGAAACTTCTGTGAGTGTTGTGGATTGACCTCAGCCAGCAGCCAAGCACCCGCCCTGCCTTTTGCTCAGTCCCCTCTCCCAGGAAAGGGGAGAAAATAGAAGGATGGCAAAAAAGACTCTAGGACTGAGATAACAACTGTTTAATAGAGAAAGCAAAAGCTGCAGAGCAAGCAAAGCAAAGCAAGGAATTAATTCACTACTTCCCATTGTCAGGCAGGTGTTTAGCCACTTCCTGGGAAGCAGGGTCTCAGCACGCATAGTGGTTGCTTGGGAAGACATCATAACCAGAAACATTCTTCCTTTCATCCTTCTTTCCTTGAAATTTTATTGCTGAGCATGATGTCATGGGATGGAATATTCCTTTGGTCAGTTTGGGTCAACTGTCTTGGCTATGTTCTCTCCCAGCCTCTTCCCCACTGCCGGCCTACCCACTTGATGGTGGATAAGGAGGATGGTGGGAGAAGAGAGAGAGTGAAAGCACTGCTTTAGCCACAAATGCAAAGCAATGCACCATATGGGCTGCTATGAAGAAAGTAAGCTTCATAACTTCATCCTTGCCAGACCCAGTACAGTGAGCTTCATCAGTGTGAAAAATGCCAATCACTTGTGTTAAAATTTTAGAAGTTTAATAGTAATAAAATAGTAATAAAATTAGGACAATAAGAATTTGGACAATCAAAGTTAGGACAATAAAAGGCAATAAAAACCAAAGAATTACAGACGTCCAGATGCTCTTGGGCACTAAGCCACAAAAGCATGCCTCGCTAACAAAGGATTAACCCTTAAAAGCAATAGCCTGTTGCATATTCATATATCTCATACATGATTCAAAAATTATTTTCAAACAAAGGGTGTTTTCTGGTTATTGTCAACTTCCCCCCTCATCTTGTAAATCAATTCCTTTGGCTCCTCGAAGTCTGGGAGATGTCTGTTTTTTCCCCATAAGGAGACAATAATTCTTCTCTTGGGATTTTAGTGTTTTGTTGTTATCGCTATGCGAAGAATCTCTTTGTAATATGTGGTAGGAAATAACTCGTGCTTATATAAAATATACATGAAATAAGTTGTGAATAAATTGTGCATTGTACCTGAAAATCTTTAAAGCCTAAAACCACGGACAGTCATGGAAAAGATTGCCACACAAATTTGCAAAACCCCAGTTGGCAGCAAGGGAAGAAGACCTAATTAGCAAGCGAAAGGACGTAGCCCGTGCGGAGATGGGCCCTTTCCTGGGACTATCCAGGAAACACCCAAAAGCGATGAATACTCAATAAGTATCTACAATCAAGATAGCCAGAGTTGTCAGGAACGTGCATCCAAATGCCGGGTTCCTGTAACTCGACATCAGCATTCATCACTTCCCAGAAACGGCATTGTCCAGCCCTGCACAGAGAAAGAAGACTGCATGAATATGCGAAGCAACGAAAATAATAGAGGAACCTCTGCCTCAGGCGGAAAAAAACTGTATAAAACCAGCCCCTACGGAGACGGCATTCGTGAACAGAGGGGATCCAATGCGATAGAGGTTGGATCAGGGTTCATCCAGCACCGATCCTGGGCTCGACACTGCCCCTTTGATTGTGGCTATTGGAGACCATATTTCGGTTGCGAAAATAAAACTTATCGTTATTATTATTAATTTGGCTTTTTCATTTATTACCTATAACATCTTGATTATCTTATCCATTCCTTGAGCTAGTTAGAAAAAGTATCTTACATCACATAGTTTCTTTTTTAATATTATGTTTCTATTTTAATATTATGTTAATATTAATACAACATAACTTTCCAACATAACACATATAGAATTCATTTTAATATTTGCAAAGAGCCAATCATATAATATGCATTTTTCACAGTCAGTCATTATGTAATCATGGCCACAGCTCTAAATATTGTTGTTGGCTCTGTTTGTCTCACAACTGTGCAGTTAACTTGGGAACTTTCTTCAGATGCAGGCTATTGTGCAAGCTGGGGAGAGAGGCACATAGACATCAGGCAGGTTCTGACTTGTTTGTGCCCCACCCCCTATCTCCCCCTTTTGGCATTCCCCCCAGTTCCACACGTTAGAGCTTGTTCAGCAGGTTTTTAAAAGGGGTCTTTGTGTGTCTCTAAAACTCCTTTTATGTTTTCTTATGTTTAATTACTTTCTATTCACATTTGAACTCTATTCCAACCAAAATCGTTACATGTATAATGACATAGTGTTATTGATACGTGGAAAGACTCTAAAACTCTAAAAGACAAAGTGAGTTATAAAGTACGTATGCTTTTTATTTGGCCAGGTGCACGCGGGTGTTGCAGAATGGCTCTCAAGTTCAAACTTCCTTTAGGTCCCTGTTCGGGCAGCCATTTGTTGCAGAATGAGGCCTTTGTCGGGGTTGAGCCATTTGTCGGTGAGGGGACACTCGGACACTCAATATGAGTGATAAGCAAGTTCCGTTTATTGAAGAGAGCATCAGACACTTATACAGCAAGTAATAAGCTTATGAATATTCTGTAAGCCAAGCGATCTATTGGTCAAACTATACCATCAACTCTTCCTCATTCCTTTGGGCCTACATTCTCTATTTCCCACGTCTCCCTGTCCACTTGTTATGATACCCAGCTAAGCCCAAGGACACGGTATCTTGCAGGTGCAAAAACTCAAACTAGCTGTATTTGGTACTTTCTCAGCTCCTGGTCGGCTAACAAGCGAATGTCTACGTGACCTCTGTCATATAGCCATTTCTCCACACGCGGGATAGCTCTGCAAAGGCGTGTGCATCTACTCGCTCTCAGCGTTCTTTTTTATCCTCTAACATGTTACATATACATTGGGTTTTGCAATACATTTATGCATATTCATTTCCTGGCCCCGCCTTGTCTCGCTTCGTATGCTAATTAACTTATCATTCCCTTGCCCCTGCGTAGTTGTCTCTGGTGGTTGTCTTGGGGGGCCTTGGGGGTCTCAGGGGGATGAAGTAAGCGGTCTTCATCAAAGTCGACCTTCTCACCCTGTCTTCTTGTGCATGCTTACTGATCCTTTGGTAACAGTCCAAACCATGAGGTTGGTCAGATCTGGTTCGGGGGTCCGAGGAGCCTTGTTATCTTGGTAGCCTTGTAACTTTGTCCTGTTTTGATGAACATCATCCTTCCCTTATCACACATCCTTGCATTCTTTCATATTGCTCTCGCACATACACCCTGTCTCCCACGTATACCCTGTCTTCCCTTTACAGGCAATTAGCACAGTAAAATGCAGCAAATATTAAACAATATATATACTCTTATTATATACTCTATATAGTGTTTATATATATATGTATATATAAAATCTAAATATCTATTTCTAATCAATACCCCTCAAATTCCTAACCCCGTGTCTCATTATGTATCTTGTAAAGTAAGAGCTCATCAAATTGCCTTTTCTTTGAAGAACTTCTCACAAATTCTTTTTAGAGATTATTCTTAATTGCACTGTCCTGGATTGCAAGATAAGTGTATATTCTATTTGCCATCCGTTAGAGGTGTGGCAGTTATCTTCTGTTAATTGGGCAGTTTTCTTTATCTCTTCCACAAACCAATCCTCCCTCTGGGCATGTCGTGGGGTGACAGCCTTTATCCCAATATCGTGTGTTGTGTCTGGCAGCTGTGCCTTTTCTCTCTCCCCCCCCCCCCCCCCGGCCGTGTTGCTGCGGCGGGGCGGGGAAGAGAGGAGGGAGTGTGTGACCAGGCACTCTCGCTTTTGGCTTTTGGCTGCTTGGCTTGGCTAACTGCTTGCTTGCTTGCTTTCTGCTTTTTGCGCTGTTTTTTTCCCCTTTTCTTTTGTTCCCTCTTTCTTACTCTCCCCTGAAGATACTGGACCGGCTCCGGACCTGACCTGAGAGCTCCAGGACACCCGGAGCTTGCGAGAGAAGCTCAGCGCCCTTCACAACACAGTCTGGTCTCTTTTCTTTTCTTGTGTTGGGGAGTGTTCTTTTGTTACTTGTAAATGAATAGGTTTTGCTTTCCACTTTGCTCCTCCGAGAAATTCCTTCCCAAACCCGGTGTTGGGGGAGGGGCGGTTGGAGGTTTGTTTTCTTTTGGGGGGCTCCCTTTTGGAGATTTCCCCTAATTTGTCCTAAACCAGGACAGGGCAATATCTCCTGTTAATGGGCCATTGAGTCTCACTGCATGACTGATAAAAATTACATAATCCCATTGTGAAATGTTCTGCCCAGGGGGAGGAATCAAGCATTCCTTCCTGGATATAATCTGAGATTTTGGGACACCAGGGCAGCCTTCTCCACTGGATTCCCCAAGGATCAGCCCTTTTCACCTGGATTCCCACAGGAAGACCAGGCCCATCTACACCACCACTGGACCTTCAGAGGAAAACTACACCCTTCTACAGGATCACTGCTTCAACAGAACCACGTTTGTCACTCCAGGAGGACTGCAAACACCATTTAATCAGACTGCTACCACCACCCTGACCAACAGGGTGTCAGGTCGTATTCTGACTCTGTCAGTGTTGTTTTGTATTACTGCATTTTTATTTTTATATTTTATTTTAATTTTTTCCCAATAAAAAACTGTTATTCCCACTCCCATATCTTTACCTGAGATCCCCTTAATTTGAAAATTATAATAATTTGGAGGGAGGGGTTTGAATTTTCCATTTCAAGGGAGGCTCCTGCCTTTCTTCGCAGATACCTATCTTTTCAAACCAAAACACCCCCAAAAACCACAAGCCACACAGAATTTCTAGGTTGGAAGAGACCTTTAAGATCATCGAGTCCAACCCATGTTCTAATACCTCAACTAGATCATGGCACCAAGTGCCACATCCAGTCTTTTTTTAAACTCTTCGAGGGATGGTGACTCTACCACCTCCCTGGGTAGATGACTCCAGTATTTGACCACTCTTTCTGTAAAATACTTCCTCCTTAATTCTAGCCTGTATCTCCCTTGGCACAGCTTGAGACTGTGTCCTCTTGTTCTGTCTGTTGTTGCCCGGAGAAAGAGACCGACCTCCAGCTCACCACAGCCACCCTTCAGGAAGTTGAAGAGAGTGATAAGGTCACCTCTGAGTCTCCTTTTCTCTAGGCTGAACAACCCCAGCTCCCTCAGTCGTTCTTTATATGGCTTGTGTTCCAAGCCCCTCACCAGCCTCGTTGCTCTCCTTTGGACTCGCTCAAGCATCTCAACGTCCCTCCTAAACTGAGGGGCCCAGAACTGGACACAATACTCAAGGTGTGGCCTCACCAGTGCCAAGTACAGGGGAAGGATGATCTCGCTGTTCCTGCTGGCCACAACATTCCTGATACTGACCAGGGTGCCATTGGCCTTCTTGGCCACCTGGGCACACTGCTGGCCCATGTTCAGCTGACTGTCAACCAGCACCCCCAGGTCCCTTTCCAACTGAGCACTGTCCAGCCACACCGTCCCCAGCTTATATCGTTGCAGGGGGTTATTGTGGCCAAAGTGCAGGACTCGGCATTGGACTTACAGAACTTCATCCCATTAGATTCTGCCCATCCATCCAACCGCTCCAAGTCCCTCTGCAAAGCCCTCTGTCCCTCTAACAGATTGTCCTGGGGTGACGTTATGATTCTTGTATCCCCATTCACCTGTTCTGTGCCTTTAAGACCGGCTCTGAAGAGTGGAACTTTTGTTTGGGTTTCTCTTATCAGGGACACAGAGACAAGCGGTACATAAGGCTGTTTTTTCACTTCTGGCTTGCTTGCTGCTTTTGCTTGCTCTCTTTTTCTGCTCTTGCTTCTGCTCTGCTTTCGCCTCTGCTTATTAGCTAAACAGTCCATATTCCTTCCTGGACTGTTTCTCCTCTCCTGTTTCTGTGACCATCTCGAACCTGCTCCGGACTGGGACCCGGGAACACCGAAGGTTCGGCTGCAGCAGCTGGCCCAGCGCCGGAGGGACTGAGAACAGAGCAACCACCCCCCCGAAAGAGACTTTCTGATTTTGTCATCTTTCTCAAAGCAGTGTCATCGGGTATTGTTCATTTTGTGTGCTGGGGGGTGCTGGGCCAGTCAAATAAACAGGTTCTTTCCACCTCTCTCCAAGGAATTTTTTCCCGAACCGGTTGGGGGGGGAGGGGCCGTGTGGGTTTCGCTTTCTGGAGGGGCCCTCCTTTGCAGATTCTTTAACAAATTTGCCCTAAACCAGGACAAATCCGTGGCACCCAACATGGGGCGAGAGATAGAGTGGAAAAACCCTGTTTTGACTGCATTTTGGCTGCTATTACTCTGTGTTCATTTAAATCAGCTAATAGCCATGCTTTTTGGATTCATAATGTCTATTGGGGTGAAGGTTTGCATGCATTTCTGGTCCCTAGGGTTTTTTGAGATTTTAATACCTCTCTGGTCCCTAGGTTTATTTTCTTATCCAGAAATAGCTTTGGTATTGCCCCTAATACGTAGTTTTTACATCAGAGGGGCTGTGACCAGAATAGCTATCCTGCTGGGTTTGGTGGCAATAATGTGCAAGAAGTTTATAAACATGCTGGGGTCTGCTCCAGGTATGAATGGTTCATGGCTATGGTTATGCATCCAGTTTGTTGCAGGAGGAGCAGGAGGGAATGAGGTTTTTCAGCCTCTGCTTTCCTCCTTCTCCTATGAATCAGTTGCATCACTAGTGAAGGATGTTCAATTTCCCCTCAATGTTAAAGAAACCATCTTCCTGGTATTCAATCTGGTAATCTTCCTCTATACAGCCTGCTGCTTCTCTGGAATGAAGGCTGAGATTTCTAGATGGGCTGATGAGGCCCCTGACTCAGGAGTAGACCCAGGTGTGGAAAATCCTAAGTGGTGTGGGAAATGGGAGGATATGGGCCAAGTCCTGAAGGAATTCTCTGATCCTATAGTTTGGGATTTTCCCATGAACAAATTCAGAACCCAGCTGAAGTGGGGAATTATCTGAAAGAGAAGTACCAGGATGAGCCTAAGGAGAGGAAGGTCATTGCAGTGAGCTGGGCCCTGGCATATGCTTATCGCACACTGCTAGATAGTGTCGGGCAACAGACAGAGGCAGGGGGGCAGGGAGATAAATCAGCAACTGTCCCGGTGACTCAGGCTGCAGCTAACACTCCAGGCTCGAAGCCAGCATCTCAACCCATGGCTGTTGCTACCAGTACTAGAAGTGGGAAATGCACAGACAAGACCAATCGACCAGTGGACGATGATGATGATGATGATGATGAAGGAGAAGGAACCTCAGTGCCTCCTGACGTAAAGTCAGGAGTCAAAGCAGCAGGTGCAAGATCAGATGCCAGTATTGAGTCCTTTTCCCTGAAGGACCTTCATGGCCTACGGAAGGATTACACTCGAAGGTCTGATGAATCCATAATTAGTTGGCTGGTCTGTCTCTGGGATGCTGCAGGCGAGGCTACAATTATGGATGGCACTGAAGCCAGGCATTTGGGATCCCTGTCACAGGATCCTGTCATAGACCAAGGAATGATGAGGGGGGCTAACTCTCACAGCCTCTGGGAACAGGTCCTAAGAATTGTAGCAGAAAGATACCTGTGTGCAGATGATCTCTATATGCAGCAAACCCAGTGGAAGACAATAGAGCAAGGGATCCAACGCCTGAGAGAAATGGCCGTGGCAGAGATTATCTTCTCAGATGATGTAACAACTAGGAACCCAGACTTAGTACCATGCACGTCTGTGATGTGGCGAAAACTCGTACGACTTGGGCCACATGAATATGCTTCTGCCTTAGCCATCATGAAGAGGGATGACAGGGGTGAGACTGTGCTTGACATGGCAAGGAAGCTCCGAGCATATGCAGATGCTGTACATGGCCCGACACGTGCCAGAATCGCAGCGGTAGAAACACGTCTGCAGAACTTAGAGGATAAGATAGAGGAGAACCATAAGAAGCTTAGAGAGGAGATTAAAGAAGACCTTCTCCAAATTTCAGCAGTACAGATCTGAGGTTCCGGTATCCAAGGCAGACGTTTCCCAGATGGTGAGAGAAGGTACACCCCACGAGCTGAGCTGTGGTTTTACCTGCGTGATTGTGGGGAAAACATGAGAAGGTGGGATAGGAAACCTACCGCTGTTCTGGCACGACGGGTGCGTGAACTGAAGGAAGCCACCAGGAGGAAAGCAGCTCCAGTTGCCCGTAGCCGAACGGCCAGGTATGATGATGATGACATGTCTGATCCCCTCGAAGGAACATCCAAAACATACGCCCAGGGAAAGAAGGATAACTAGGCTTAGAGGGGCCCTGCCTCTAGCCAGGTAGAGGCCAGGGAAAATCGTGTCTTCTGGTCTGTGTGGATTCGTTGGCCTGGCACATGGGAACCACAAGAGTACAAAGCTTTGGTCGATACTGGTGCGCAATGCACATTAATCCCATCAAGACATGTGGGGACAGAGTCTGTTTCTATTGCTGATGTGACAGGGGGATCCCAGGATTTCACTTTGGTGGAAGCTGATGTGAGCCTAACGGGAAATGAGTGGAAGAAGCATCCTATTGTGACTGGCCCAGAGGCCCCATGTATTTTGGGCATAGACTACCTTCGAAGTGGGTACTTCAAAGACCCAAAAGGACTCAGATGGGCATTTGGAATAGCTGCTGTAGAGACAGAGGGCATGCAGCAATTGAAAACCTTGCCTGGGTTGTCTGAGAATCCATCTGCACTAGGATGCCTGATGGGACAAGAGCAACGAGTGCCAATTGCCACTTCCATAGTGCATCGATGGCAGTATAGGACCACTCGAGATGCTGTGATCCCCATCCATAAGATGATAGGAGAGCTGGAGAGCCAAGAGGTGGTCAGCAAGGCCCACATACCCTTACACAGCCCCATTTGGCCTGTGCGAAAATCTGAAGGAGAATGGAGATTGACTGTGGACTATCGTGCATTGAATGAAGTGACTCCACCACTGAGTGCTGCCGTGCCAGAAATACTAGAGCTCCAGTATGAGCTTGAGTCCAAGGCAGCAAGGTGGTACGCCACTATAGACATAGCCAATGCATTTTTCTCCATTCCTCTGGCAGCAGAATGCAGGCCTCAGTTTGCCTTCACATGGAGGGGAGTGCAGTACACCTGGAACCGATTGCCCCAGGGGTGGAAGCACAGCCCCACCATCTGCCATGGACTGATCCAGGCTGCACTGGAAAAGGGTGAGGCTCCAGAACATCTGCAGTATATTGATGACATCATTGTGTGGGGAACACAGCTGCGGAAGTGTTCGAGAAAGGGAAGGAAATCATCCAGATCCTCCTGGGAGCTGGTTTTGCCATTAAAAAGAGCAAAGAAAAGGGACCAGCTGGTGAGATTCAATTCCTGTGAGTGAAGTGGCAAGATGGACGGCGTCAGATTCCTACAGATGTCATCAACAAGATCACAGCAATGTCTCCACCCACCAATAAGAAAGAGACACAAGCTTTCTTGGGTGCAATAGGTTTTTGGAGGATGCATATTCCTGAGTACAGTCAGATCGTGAGCCCTCTCTACCTGGTCACCCGCAAGAAGAACAATTTCCAGTGGGGCCCTGGGCAGCAACAGGCCTTTGTCCAGATCAAGCAGGAGATTGCTCATGCAGTAGCCTTTGGCCCAGTCAGGACAGGACCAGAGGTGAAGAATGTGCTCTACTCTGCAGCCGGGAACCATGGCTTGTCCTGGAGCCTTTGGCAGAAGGTACCTGAGGAGACTCGGGGTCAACCACTGGGATTTTGTAGTCAAAGCTACAGAGGGTCTGAAGCCAACTATACTCCAACAGAGAAAGAAATCCTGGCTGCCTATGAAGGAGGCCAGGCTGCCTCAGAGGTAATAGGCACTGAAGCACAACTCCTCCTGGCACCCCGAATACCCGTGCTGGGGTGGATGTTCAAAGGCAAGGTTTCTTCAACTCACCATGCCACCAGTGCTACATGGAGCAAGTGGATTGCTCTCATCACTCAGCGCGCCCGTATAGGTAAACTGGATCGCCCTGGGATTTTGGAGGTCATTACGAATTGGCCCGAAGGTGAGAATTTTGGTGTCACAGATGAAGAGGAACAAGAACCAGTGACACTGGCTGAAGAGGCTCCTCCCTATAACCAACTTCCCCCAGAGGAAACACGCTGCGCTCTTTTCACTGACGGTTCCCGTCACATTGTAGGGATGAACCGGAAGTGGAAAGCAGCCGTATGGAGCCCCACATGACAAGTTGCACAAGCTACCGAAGGAGAAAGTGGATCAAGCCAAATTGCTGAACTCAAAGCTGTTCAGCTGGCCCTAGACATTGCTGAGAGAGAGAAGTGGCCAAGGCTCTACCTCTACACTGATTCATGGATGGTAGCCAATGCTCTGTGGGGATGGCTGGAGAGGTGGAAAAAGGCTAACTGGCAACGTAGAGGGAAACCAATTTGGGCTGCTGGTGAGTGGAAAGACATTGCTACCAGGGTAGGGAAACTGCCTGTGAAAGTCCGCCATGTAGATGCCCATGTACCCAAGAGTAGGGCCAATGAGGAGCACCAAAACAATGAGCAGGTAGACCAAGCTGCAAAGACAGGGGTGTCCAAAATAGACCTAGATTGGGAACATAAGGGAGAGTTATTCCTAGCTCAATGGGCCCATGATGCCTCAGGCCACCAGGGCAGAGATGCCACCTATAAGTGGGCACGAGACCAAGGGGTGGATCTAACCATGGACAGTATTTCTCAGGTTATCCATGACTGTGAGACGTGTGCTGCCATCAAGCAGGCCAAGCGAGTGAAGCCCCTGTGGTACGGTGGGCGGTGGTCCAAGTACAAGTATGGGGAGGCCTGGCAGATTGACTACATCACACTACCCCAGACACGCCAGGGCAAGCGCTATGTGCTGACCATGGTGGAGGCCACGACTGCATGGCTGGAAACCTACTCTGTGTCTCATGCTACAGCCCGGAACACCATCCTGGGCCTGGAAAAGCAAGTTCTGTGGAGACATGGCACCCCTGAGAGGATCGAGTCAGACAACGGGACTCATTTCAAGAACAGCCTTATCAACACCTGGGCTAGGGAACATGGCATTGAGTGGGTGTACCATATCCCCTACCATGCACCAGCTGCAGGAAAAGTGGAGAGGTACAATGGACTACTAAAAACCCAGTTGAAAGCTTTGGGTGGGGGATCTTTCAAGAATTGGGAGCAGCATCTGGCAAAAGCCACCTGGTTAGTTAACACCCGAGGTTCCACCAACTGAGCAGGTCCTGCCCGGTCTGAGTCCCTGAATGTAATAGAAGGAGACAAACTCCCAGTGGTACATATCAGAGGTTTGTTAGGGAAGACTGTGTGGATCAATTCTGCCTCGAGTGCAGACAAACCCATTCGTGGGGTTGTCTTTGCTCAGGGACCAGGTTGCACGTGGTGGATAATGCAAAGAGATGGAACAACACGATGTGTACCTCAGGGAGATCTGATTGTGGGGTAAGAATGATATGGGGATAAGAGGTGGAATGTCCTGGGGTGACGTTATGATTCGTGTATCCCCATTCACCTGTTCTGTGCCTTTAAGACCGGCTCTGAAGAGTGGAACTTTTGTTTGAGTTTCTCTTATCAGGGACACAGAGACAAGCAGTACATAAGGCTGTTTTTTCACTTCTGGCTTGCTTGCTGCTTTTGCTTGCTCTCTTTTTCTGCTCTTGCTTCTGCTCTGCTTTCGCCTCTGCTTATTAGCTAAACAGTCCATATTCCTTCCTGGACTGTTTCTCCTCTCCTGTTTCTGTGACCATCTCGAACCTGCTCCGGACTGGGACCCGGGAACACCGAAGGTTCGGCTGCAGCAGCTGGCCCAGCGCCGGAGGGACTGAGAACAGAGCAACCACCCCCCCGAAAGAGACTTTCTGATTTTATCATCTTTCTCAAAGCGGTGTCATCTGGTATTGTTCATTTTGTGTGCTGGGGGGTGCTGGGCCAGTCAAATAAACAGGTTCTTTCCACCTCTCTCCAAGGAATTTTTTCCCGAACCGGTTGGGGGGGGAGGGACCGTGTGGGTTTCGCTTTCTGGAGGGGCCCTCCTTTGCAGATTCTTTAACAAATTTGCCCTAAACCAGGACACAGATCAACACACGTTCCCAGCTTAGTGTCATCTGCAAATTTGCTAATGAAATACTCTAAACCCTCACCCATGTCATCAATAAAAATATTAAACAGAACTGGCCCCAGCACAGACCCCTGAGGGACACCACTGGTGACTGGCCGCCAGCTGGATGCAGCACCATTCACCATCACTCTCTGGCCATGCAGCCAGTTCCTAACCCAGCAAAGAGTGTTCCTGTCCAAGCCACAGCCTGCCAGCTTTTCTAGGAGTATGCTGTGGGAGACAGTGTCAAAGGCCTTGCTGAAATCCAAATAAACAACATCTACAGCCTTCCCTGCATCCACTAGGCGGGTCACCTGGTCATAAAAAGTGACCAGGTTGGTTAAACATGACCTACGCCTCCTAAACCCATGCTGACTGGGTCTGATACCCTGGCCATCCTGTAAATTCTGTGTGGTGGCACTTAATATAAACTGTTCCATTATTTTGCCAGGTACTGAGGTCAGGCTGACTGGTCTATAATTCTCAGGATCCTCTTTTGCACCCTTTTTGTGAATGGGTATCACATTGGCCAGCTTCCAGTCATCCGGAACCTCACCAGTGAGCCAGGACTGTTGGTAAATGATGGAGAGTGGCTTTGCAAGCTCATTTGCCAGCTCTCTCATTACCCTGGGGTGGATCCCGTCTGGTCCCATAGATTTATGAACATCCAAGCATTTCAGTAGTTCTATGACAGCCTCCTCTTGGATAATGTGGGGACCATTCTGCTCCCTGACACCACCAACCAGCCCAGGCGGGCAGGTGTCTTGAGGGCAAGTCATCTTCCCACTAAAAACTGCGGCAAAGTAGGCATTAAGCACTTCTGCCTTCTCCTCATCTGCAGATACTAAGTTCCCTCCCTTGTCCAATAAAGAACAAAGGCTGGTCTTACCCTTCCTTCTAGCATTAATGTGTTTATAAAAACATTTTTTATTATCCTTTACAGAAGTCGCCATTCTAAGTTCAAACTGAGCTTTGGCCTCCCTAATGTTTTTTCTGCATGCTCTAGCAGCCTTCTTGAATATTTCCTTAGAGACCTGACCCTCCTTCCAACTCTGATACATCCTCTTTTTATTCCTAAGTTCCTCCAAAACTTCCTTGCCCAGCCAGGCTGGACGTTTACCCCGTTGACCAATCTTTCGGCACACAGGGATAGTCTGTTCCTGTGCCCTCAAGATCTCTGTTTTGAGGCATGCCCACCCTTCCTGAACTCCTTTGTTTTTAAGGGCTGCTTCCCAAGGGACACTCTGAATAAGTCTCCTAAACAGGCCAAAGTCTGCCCTCCGGAAGTCCAATGCAAGAGTTTTACTGGTGCTCTTCCTGACTTCACCAAATATTGAGAACTCTATTGTTTCATGATCACTCTGCCCCAAGCGACCTCCAACCACCACATCTCCCACTAGCCCATCTCTATTTGCAAACAGCAGATCTAACATAGTTCCTCCCCTGGTGGGTTCACCCACCAGCTGCGACAAAAAGTTGTCCTCCATACATTCTAAGAATTTCCTGGACTGCCTCTTTATTGCTGTATTAAGTTCCCAGCAAATGTCTGGTAGGTTGAAGTCACCTACAAGAACAAGGGCTGATGATCTCGAAACATTACCTAGCTGCTTATAGAATAAGTCATCTACCTCTTCTTCCTGGTTGGGTGGACAATAACAGACTCCCAGTAGGGTGTCAGCCTTGTTGGCCTTCCCCTTAATTCTTACCCATAGACATTCAACTCCATCTTCCTTAGTTTCAATTTCTACGGCATCGAAAGTCTGTTTAATATAAAGGGCCACCCCTCCACCTCTTCTTCCTTTCCTGTCTCTTCTGAAGAGCTGGTATCCATCCAGTGCAGTACTCCAGTTATGTGAGTCATCCCACCATGTTTTCGTGATGGCAACTACATCATAGCTCTGCAGTTGCACCATGGCCTCCAGCTCTTCTTGTTTGTTGCCCATGCTGTGTGCATTGGTATACACACACCTCAGCTGGGCTACTGACTTCACCCCTAACTTAGCCTTGCAACCCTTGGGCCTGCTTCCAGTTAGCTCAGCTTCTTCCCCTTCCCCCTTCAAACTTAGTTTAAAGCCCTCTCAATGAGGTCTGCCAGTTCATGAGCTAAAAACCTTTTGCCCTTAACAGAGAGGTGTACCCCATCTGGTTCCAGCAGAGCAGATGCTGTAAAAGTTTCCCCATGATCAAAGAATCCAAAATTTTGCCGACGACACCAACCCTTAAGCCACTTGTTGATGATGCGGATTCTCCTGTTTCTTTCGTCATTTTCCTCCACCACCAAAGGGACTGAGCAGAACACTACCTGTGCTCCTGCCCTATCAACTACCTGACCCAGTACCCTGAAGTCCTTTCTAATTGCCTTGACACTCCTGTTTTCAATCTCATCACTGCCAGCCTGTAGTATCAGCAGTGGGTAATAATCAGAGGGCTGAATCAGCCCAGGAAGTCTCTCAGTGATATTTTGCACCTGGGCCCCAGGGAGGCAACAGACCTCCCTGTGGGATGGGTCTGGTCGACATATGGGGCCCTCAGTTCCCTTCAGAAGGGAATCACCTATTACGATTACCCTTCTTTTCTTCTTGATGTTAGAGGTAGTGATCCGTCTTACAGATGAATCATAATTGGGGGGTTCACTGGACAGACAATTTTCTCCTAAATCATCTACTTGGGTCTCTAGATCTAGGATCTCATATCTATTCTGAAGTGGTACCTGGTTGGATGATGGGGATGGGGAGGACTTTTTGTTATTACCTCCCCGAATGGGGACCCATTTCCACTCCTCTTCATCTACCAGGTGCCCTTCTATTGCCTGAGAGTGGGAGGCATATAAGTCCTCAGTCTCTTGGTCAGAAGCCCCCCTTAAAGCCCTGAAAAAAACACTGCAAACAAAAACCCCTATCCCAAACATCCTCTTACCTTACCTGTTCGTAGTCAACCTGACATTCCTTGTGCTAGTGAACTTGTGCTATGTTTTCTAGAGGGATAAAGAAATGAAACCTACATGTTTTCTTTAAAATAATAATGAAAATAAGTTGATGGCTGAATAAAGGTAAAGAAGGGACCTAAATAAGTGTGTGAGACAGTGCAGTGAGCTCAAGACTTACCTGTGTTCTGGTTGGCTTTTGGCAACCAGTTGTGTAGCAATGACTGCCTCTTGCCCAGCTTGTAGTTAGGCAATGTGGAGTCAGATGGAGAAAGTGTTGTGGAGATTTGGGTGAGAACTGGAGTTATCGAGGGTGGGTATGTTGCCGTTACTATGATGGAGGAAAGTAAAAGCACAAATGCAAAGGAAACCAGGCTCTCAGTTCTACTGCTCATGGAACAACTTGTGCATAGCATAGTGTGGTAGGAAACACTTGCATCTGTGTTGGGGAATGTGTGCTGTGCAATATCTGCTTAAAAGCCCTTTTTTTTCCCAGGCTACTGGAACAAAAAATTAACTGCTGGCTTGTGAACGATTACTTAGTTCATAAATTGAACTGATTTTTTTTTTTTTTTTTCCACGTTCATGTATTGCTGTGGTCTAACCCCAGCCAGCAACTAACGACCACACAGCTGCTCTTCCCGCCTCCCCCTACCGGTGGGATGTGGGAGAATTGGAAGGGTAAAAGTGAAAAACTCGTGTGTTGGGATAAAGACAGTTTAATAATTAGAAATAAATAGTAATAAATTGTAAGGAAAATAGAAAAAAAAGAAGAGAGGAGAATAGAACACAAGAAAGGCAAGTGATGCAAATGAAAACAATTGCTCACCACCAACTGACCTGATTTTGTGGTAAGTGGGAGCCATTTACTAGTTTAAATATACAGACTGATATAATGGAATCTGTGAGTCAACTGATTACTTGAAATAGATTTGGCAATACAGTGCTCTTCTGCTAATTTATTAGACAGGAGAATTTTTTGTGGCATATAATTTTTATTACACTGAGTTTATTTGTTGTACTTAACAGTAGTTGTCTGTAGGCTTGAGTTGTGGAATGGAAACTTTGAAATCTTCTGGCATGTTTTGTTCATTTGGAATTACCTTACTCCCAAAACATTAAGGCATAGAGACTGTTTGAAGTCAGGACTGTATCCTCAGAGTTTAGGGCAAGAATGGACTGAGATTTTTGTCTGACTGCCTGTGTATCAAACCATTAACTTCCATACAGTTGCCCTTGCACTGAATATGACTAAAATGTGTCCTAGACAAAAGGAATCCAGTGTTGAGTCTGTGATTCTAAAGATGCAGAATCCATGGGATTTTCATTTGCTTTTTCCAGTGGTTGATCATGCAAACTGCTGAAAACATATACCTATTTTCTAATGCAAATTGGCATTGGATTAAAACCCTAACTCCTGCTATGCCTTTGTCTGATAGCTAAAGCCTTTTAATACTTTGTTTTCACTTTGCAAAGGTGCTGACACACCACAGTTGACCTCCCAGTCATCTTTTTTTTGATAACTAAACAGTTGGTTCTCTCTGCCTCTCCAAGGCATATTTGAGGTCCTGAATTTAATTTCAAATTTTTTTCCTTCTGTGCTTTTGTTTATTTTTTTTAAAGCATGGATTCCAGCACTGTATATGGTATCTGGCTGATTCTGTTTGCACCACTGAGATATTTCTCTCTTGACTTGTTATTCCCCTGAATTATACAGCCAACAATTACATTTGCCCTTCTTGCTTTAGCATCATGCTGGCTGGTTAATCTCTGACACTTAAATAATTTTTCATATGTGGTTTTTAAAGCCTAATTGAATCCTCCCTTTGGGGAGGGGGAGAAGGCAGACAAATATAACCATATAACCTTGCCGCTTGTTAAACATGTTGAGTGCTCACCAATCCTAGAACATATTGTCCCCAAATGCAGGTGCCTGCTGCTGTGTGTGTTGCCCCAATCCCCAAGATCCTGCACTTGAGGAGAAAAGTTTTTTTGCCTCCATGAGGGAACTGGGTGGTTAAAGCATACATTGCAAATTATACCTGTCCTGGTGTAAAGCTAAAATATTTAGGTTGTTTTTGAAGCAATAAGTATAGATGTTTTCTTTGTTGAATGAGGTATATAACTATGAAGGTTCAACCTTGGCCTGCTGCCAGGTGCCCACTAAGCAGCTTTCCCTCTTCAGCAGGAGAAGGGGAGAAAATAAGACAAAAAGCTCATTGGTCAGGATAAGGGCAGGGAGATCACTTGCCAATTACCATCATGGGCAAAGCGGACTCAGTTTGGGGAAGATAATCATGGCATGTCGTGAGTTGGAAGGGACCCACAAAGATTATCGAAGTCCAACTCTTAGCCCTGCACAGGTGTCCTGGAGTGACTTGATGATGCTCGTATCCCCATTAGTCTGTTTAGCCCAGAAATAAGTTTTGCACCTTTAAGATTGGTTTTGAGAGCTAAGGGGGTGGTGGGGGGGGGGGAGGGGGGAGGGGGGAGGGGAGAGGGGGAGGGGAAGAAGAAGCACTCAGTTTGTTTTCAGAAACTGCACTCACTCCTACACATTCCTGCTCCTGTGTTGTCTGCGGACGGACAGATGGTGGGACAGAGCTCTCTTTTGCTTTTAGTTGGTTTTTAACTAGCTGAGGCAGAGAAGTTCCCTGGACTGTAGGTTTTCTTCTTTTTTTGGACCTATTTAAACCTGCTCTGGACTGAAAACCCAGAAGAGCACCGGTAGCTCGCACCTATGGCCCACTGGGGCCTGGCCTGGCCTGGCCTGGCCTGGGCTGAAATAAACAGGGCCAGGAGACTTCTTCTCCTTTTTAATGCCTTTATTAAAAGTGATCCACTCAGGATTGGGCGGCTCGGCAGGGCTGCAGTCCCCGTCGCATCTCCCAGGGCGACTCAGAGGAGGAGGATATACGCAGCTCTGTCCACTAGGGGCAGAGCCGGGGGATCCAGTCCTCGTGGGAGCCTTTAGGGCGTGATGTCCCCGTCAGATCTTGGTTTCCCTTATTCTGTCCAGCTTGGTCCTGGCGTCGGGACGACTCTCTGCTCAGGGCGAGAGGGGCTCTACATCTCTGCAGGCTCAGCAATCGGCTTCTCATGTCCAGACATCACTTTAGTCTCTCAATTCTTATTTGGCTCGTTGTTTTTGGGGTTTTCTCTGTGGGTTTGGAGTCGGGGTCCCACAAAGCATTCTGGTGGTGGAGTCACTTTGCATAACCCCCTCCCTCTAGGTCTCTTCTCCTCACTGTTTGGGAAGGTCCCCACCCGTTACTGTCTCGGAGAAGGGCCATTACCTCGCCCCAGCCAGGGCTTTTACTAATACAAAAGAGGAGATAAGCTACAACGACCCGTGATTACAATAACAAAGCACTAAGAACCCTGGCAGAGACAGATCTGGCTGCGTCCCTGTAACTCTTTCTCCCAAAAAAAATATTAACCGAATTTTTGTTCATAACATGGGCCATGGCATTTCCAGTGCCGGAGGGACTGATAAGAGACTGAGTGAGCTGAGCTACAGCCCACGAAGGGGACTTTCTGAGTTTGTCATCTCTTTTGGAGTGGCAAGAAGTTTTATTGTTTAATATTGTTCATTTTTTTTTTCTGCTGATGAATGCTTTCCTTTTAAAGAAACAGTTTTTTCCATTTTTCTCCAAGGAAATCTTTTTCCCCAAACCAGTTGGGGGAGGGGCTGCTTGAATTTGTTTTTCTAGAGGAACCCCTTTAAAGGTTTTTCTCCCAAAATTGCCCCAAACCAGGACAAATGCATTTATTGGTGCCCAACGTAGGGCTCAAGGAAGTGAAAAAAACCTGTACTGATTGCATTTTGGTTGTATTTACTCTGTACTGTGATAAAATAGTCAGTAGCCATGTGTAGTAAAACCCACAAGTTTAGCCAGAGCCCCGTGGAGAATCTGAATAATAGAAATGCTGACACAGCAGCAAAGAAGCTTCCTGACTCCAGGGACATCCGCCCTATAACCTATCCCTATAACCATGTAAGGCAATATCTTGTTAACCCTACTATTGGTCACTTATGGTCCCACTAACCTTTGCCGTTGGTCAAGATTGGAATCGAGCCAAAGCTATAAAAGTAGCATACTGTACCCCTACTAACTTAGAAGAAGAAGAGCTGAGACCCTTCACGGACCCCTCCAATAAAGCCATACATGTGGAACAGCCGGCGTCTTCTCCTTCTCCTCTCTCCACCGTCTGCTGGAGCCTCAAGCCAAGGGCAAGCTACCTAGCAAGCAAAGCTGAAATCATAAGAGCTGGCTAATCATTAAGAGCTGAATATTCCCTGCTTGCTAGGGGCTGACCCGCGGCCTTGGTCTGAGCAAGCTGGCCTCTGGCACTCAGTCCCCTTGGGGGATGAGCTCTGGAGCTGTCATAGCTTTCCCTAGGATGAGAGCAATTAAGGCTCATGAGCCATGTTGCTTGAATTCATAATGTCTCTCAGAGTGAAGGCCTTCATGTGTTTCTGGTCCCCTGGCTTTTCTGAGGTTTTAATATCTTTCTGGTCCCTAGGATTATTTTCTTGTCCAGAAATAGCTCAAGTACTGGCTCTAACACATAGTTTTTACAGTAGAGGGGCACAGATTAGAATAGCTATTGTGGTGGGCTGGGTGATAATGATTTATAGGGAGTTTACAAAGGTACTGGAGTCTGTTCAAGATGTTTATGGTTTCTTCCTCCTACCCTGCATCCTAGTTCCAGTAGCATGTTTTTTCGGGTTTATTTGTAATGTCACCCAGTTTGTTAGAGGAGGAGCAGGGGATGAGGCTTTTCTGCCTTTCCTTTCCTTTTTCTCCTTCAAATCTGTTAAGTCACCTTTTGAGAATGTTTAGTTTCCCCTGAATGTTAGAGATCACCTTCTTGGTATTTAATCTAGTAGGCTTCCTCTATACGGTCTTCAGTTTCTCAAGAATGAGGGCTGAGATGTCCAGAGGAGCTGATGAGACATCTGACCCAGAAATAGACCCAGGTGTGGAAAATCCTGAGTGGTGTGGAGAATGGGAGAGAATGAGTCAAACCCTGAAGGAATTTTCTGATCCCCTAGCCTGGGAATTTTCACATGAACAAATTCAGAACCTAGACGAGGTGGGGAAATATCTGGAAGAGAACTGCCATGATGACTCTAAGGAGAAAAAGATCAGGACAACAGGACTCCCCCAAGAGTCCCACCATGTGCCTGAGTGTATTGTTCAAATGCTTCTTGAACTTCGTCAGGCTTGGTGCTGTGACCACTTCCCTGGGGAGCCTGTTCCAGTGCCCAACTACTCTCTGGGGGAAGAACCTTTTCCTGTTATCCAACCCATACCTCTCCTGACGCTGCTTCAGGCCATTTCCTCAGGTCCTGTCACTGGTCACGAGAGTGAAGAGTTTGGCACCTGCCCCTCCTTTTGCCCTTGCGAGGAAGCTGTAGACCACAACGAGGTCTCCCCTCAGTCTCCTCTTCTCTAGGATGAACAAACCAAGTGAGCTCAGGCCCTTCTCATATGGCTTCCCTTCTAGACCCTTCACCATCCTTGTGGCCCTCCTTTGGATGCTCTCTAATAGCTTTATATCCTCCTTATATTGTGGTGACCAAAACTGCACCCAGTACTGGAGGTGAGGCCGCACCAGCGCAGTGTAGACAGGGACAGTCACCTCCCTTGACCGGCTGGAGATGCTGTGCCTGATGTACCCCAGGATACATTTGGTTTGTATGTCCATCCAGGGTTGCCCCATTGCAGGTGCAGAATCTGGCATTGCCCTTGTTAAACTTCATATGTTTGGTAATTGTCCAGCCTTCTGATTGGTCTAGGTCTCTCTGCAGGGCCTCTCTGACTTTGAGGGAGCCAACAGCTCCTTCCAATTTGGTGTTGTTGGCAAACTTACTTAGTACAGCTTCGAGTCCTGCATCCAAGTTGTTAATGAAGATGTTGAAGAGACTCAGGTCCAGGATGCAGCCCTGCGGAGCCCCACTAGTGAGTGACTGGATGCCAGCCTGATGTAACCCCGTTTGCTATAAGCCTTTGTGCCCAACAATAGCCACCCCTTATTCCATACCATTTACATCATGCCATGTCCCACACTTCCCAGTACTCCACCACCTTCCCTATTTATTTATTTTGATAGATATACACACAGGTGTCATACCCTTAGTCAATGGACCACCTCTGCAAATTGTCCATGAAATGTCCACAAAATGTCTGTTGAATTACCTTAGTCCATGTCTTTGGCCTCCATCCCTGATAACAGTTTTTCAAGCAGGAAAGATGGTGTGAGGTGTTGGAATGTTGCATGCTGCATGTTGAAGTCAGTTCTGATTCCATTGTTGCTGCACTTGTTCAATATTATCAAAGTTCATTACTCATTAATGCGATGATCGGAGGGAAGTCAGATTCATATTCCCAGAAGGGATGTGGCAAAGATAGATTCCGCAAGGTGCCCAGTGTGATGATGCGTGCGTAGCCACCATAAAAGTGCTAATACAAAGTATTAAATGGTTATTAACATCATACAGTTCAAGTCATTGGCTCTTCTCACCCAGAATCAAATCCCCTTGAGGCACACACCGCACTTCCCCATCCTCCCACATTACCTAACAAGTGCACTCGGGTCCTTGAGCAAAAGCAATCCCATGGATGGGTTTGCCTTTGCCTGAGGTAGAAATAATCCAGACGGTTTTCCCCAGCATGTTCTTAATGTGTACTACAGAGACTTTATCCCCTTCTACAGTACATGAAAGTTTTGATTGGGCAGGGTCGGCTCGATTGTCAGATCCTCTGGTGTTGACTAACCAGGTAGCCTTTGCTAAATGTGTATCCCAATGTTTGAAAGTCCCACCACCCATTGCTCTCAGTGTAGTCTTTAACAGTTCATTACATAGTTTAATCCTTCCAGAGGCTGGTGCATGATAGGGAATGCGATACACACACTCAATGCCATGTTCTTTGGCCTAAGTGTCTATGAGGTTGTTTTGGAAATGAGTTCCATTGTCCGATTCAATTCTTTTTGGAGTACGGTGTTGCCATAAGACTTGCTTTTCAAAGCCCAGGATAGTGCTCTGGGCGGTGTCATGGGGCACAGAGTATGTTTCCAGCCATCTGGTGGTTGCTTCCAGCATTGTAAGCACATGGCGCTTGCCGTCACAGGTTTGGGGGAGTGGGATATAGTCAATCTGCCAGGCCTCCCCATACTTGTATTTCAGTCATCATCCTCCATACCAAAGAGGCTTTACCCCCCTTGGCCCTGCTTAATTGCAGCTCATGTTTCGCATTCATGGATAACCCATGCAATAGGGTCCATGGTTAAGTCCCCCCCTTGATCACAAGTCCACCTGTATGTTGCATCTCTTCCTTGATGGCTGTTGCAGAATTTTATTCAGACATGGCTTATAGAAGGGGCTATGATTACATACAGCTGGTTGAAAAGTAAAAGGCAGCTGTAGGCAGCAAGTTCTCAGGCTTTTCCCTTAACAACAGTAAACACCACGTCCTTGAGGAAGTGGTGAGAAAGGCATGGTGGAAAACGTGGAGGCCTTGAGAATGATAAATAACAAGTCAATAACAGGATGAGAAAAACAAGTATTAGCCTCAACAAGAAAACCACAGGTATCGGCAACAAAGGAGGGGTTGGTGTGTAATCTGTAACCAATGAGGAGCTCGGGTTTTGTAATATGTATAAGCTTAATTAACACTACTATAAAAGTGTGTAAGTTGGATCAATAAATCGGAGTTCGATGCTCATCAATCGGATGGTCGTCTCCCTTCACTTCGTCAATGGCCCGAGGTGTCATGGGCCCACCAAGCTAGAAATAATTCACCTTTATGTTGTCAATCCAAATCCACCTGAGCCACTTCAATCTTAGCAGCCTGATCCACCTGCTGGTTGTTCTGATGTTCTTCATTAGCCCGACTCTTGGGTACATCAGCATCTATGTGACATACTGTCACATGAAAGGGGGGATTTCCTCAAGCCCCTTTCTATTCGATTGATCTTTCAGCACCCCAGGAAGGCCAAGACTCTCATGCCCAACCAGTCTGTCAGCGTCCCGTTAGGGGGACTCTCCACCGAGCAGCCTGCTGGATTTGGAGAGTGATTTGACTAACTTGTTTAGGGTCACATGACAACAGCATAAAAGAGAGGCATCCCCCTTCCTGAGTCTCCACACTTTTTTTCAAGTATGTTACCTACTGCTGGAGACTGCTAGCACCCTTGAAGGACTCTCAGTTTCTGGAATAACATTCTTTATTAATATATACACTGATAACAGAAAATCGTGATGTGTTAAGGTTTGAGGATTGCCAGTGAACGTATTCAAAGCAATATATAGACAAGCTCAAATCACCAATAAAAGTTGGCTCAAGATAATCATTCTGCATGCATACAGTTCCTACCCAATAAGTGTCCCTATGGGGGAGAAGAGAGGTTCAGCCTGCTAACTGATCCCAGCAGTTATGATGGAGTCTTCCCTAACTTTTCCCCATTCTTAACTTACTTTTATACTATTTAATTGCATTTAGTTGGAGCTTGAATGACTCTAGTCATCCATACCTTTGTTACTGATTCATGTTAAATTCTCTCACTTCGCTCTTAAAGACATGGTCAATAAAATATAGAACTAATGCTCAGTGAGGGATGGTCATACCTTGCAGGCAGGTAACTTTGGGATGGAGGTGTGCGTTAGTATTACAATTAGATTATAATCAACCAAGTTCATCTGAGGAGAGTGATTTTGGTTCAGCAGCAAGGCATCTCCTATCTCCCCTGGTTGACAGGTGCTATGCGGTTTATCAGCTACAAGGTACCATCGAGTTCCCCTCCCCGCAAGGATTTCTACAGAGCCTGGCCGCAGTGTCTCTACCCCGCTCCACTCTCCGTTTCATCCCCCTTAGAATGTGCTTAAGGTTGTGGATTGCGTGTGTGTGTGTGGAGTCATCATGGAATAGATTTCAGGCATGCCAACTGCATTCCATCCAGGGAGTAGCAACTGCATTTCACCCTATAATTTCTGTACCGTTATAACTTCTGTTAGAACATGAATCTGACTTCCCAGTTTTCTCAAATGTTACCCCCAGTCATCTTCCCACACGTACCTTCACAACCAGGTTCTCCACCTGGGCACCAATATCTTGCCACAGTGTGGCAGCCCAGATGGTTTACTCCTACACTGCCAGTTATTCTGCTTCCATTGCTGCAACTACTATCCACAGGGCATTTGCTACCGTCTATGAATTAGTATAAAGTATTGGCCATTTTTCTCATTCAGCAATGTCTAAAGCCAGCTGGATGGCTTTCACCTCGGCAAACTGACTTGGCTCACCTTGTCCTTCGGCAGTTTCTGCTACTTGTTGTAGGGGACTCCATATAGCTGCTTTCCATCTCCAATGCCTTCCCACAAGACGGCAGGATGCATCAGTAAACAAGGCATATTGCTTCTCACTTTCTGGAAATTTATTATGGAGTGGGGCCTCTTCAGCACGTTACCTCTTTCTCCTCTGATGACATTCCAAGCTCTTTGCCTTCTTGCCCATCCATGATCACTTCTAAGATTCTTGGACCACTGGGGTTTCTTATTCGAGCTCATTGTGTGATCAGTGCGGCCCACTTATCCACGTAGCATCTGTTGCATGATGTGTAGAGGAGATCCTCGCTTTGAACATCCAACCAACCCAACACGGGTAACTAGGGTGCCCGGAGGAGCTGTGCTTCAGTACCAATCACTTGTGAAGCAGCTCGAACCCCTTCATAAGCTGCCAGTATTTATTTTTCAGTTGGAGTACAGTGGGCTTCGTATCCTCTGTATCCCTGACTCCAAAAGCCTAGGGGTTGACCTTGAGTCTCCCCTGGTGCTTTCTGCCAGAGGCTATAGGTAGGGCCATTCACCCTGACTGTGGTGGAGAGCATGTTTTGCATCTTGTTCTGTCTGGACCAGCTTGAGGGCTGCTGCATGAATTGCTTCCTGTTTACTTTCTTCAAAGGCTTGTTACTGCTCAGGACCCCATTTGAAATCATTCTTCTTCCAGGTCACTTAATAGAGAGGGCTGACAATCAGACTGTAATTTGGAATGCGCATTCTTCAAAATCCCACAATGACTGAAAAAGCTTGTGTTTATTTCTTGTTAGTTGGTGGAGACATTGCTGTTATCTTGTTAATCACATCCATTAGGATCTGACGACATCCATCTTGCCATTTTATTCCTAAAAGCTGGATCTCCTGTGCAGGTCCCTGTACCTTAACTTTGTATTGCAACAAAACCAGCTTTCAGAAGGATTTTAACTATTTTCTTCCCTTTTTCAAAAACTTCTGCTGCTGCATTGCCCCACACAATGACATCATCAATGTACTGCAGGCATTCCAGAGCTTCACCCTGTTCCAGTACAGTCTGGATCAGTTCATGGCAGATGGTGAGGCTGTTCTTCTACCTCAGGGACAGTTGGTTCCAGGTGTACTGGATGCCCCTCTATAATAAAGCCCCTATTCTGGCCTTATTATCAAGCAGTGCAAGATAGCCCGGGAGCCCAGTCCTCAGGGAGACAGGGTGCCTGAAAGCTAGGCTAGCTCGAGGCCGATCACCGCGGGCTACCCACTAGCAAACTTGGTGATTATCAGCTCTTTAGTGATTGCAAGCTCTCTTAGGATCTCAGCTCTTGCTTTCTAGGTAGGGTGCCCTTGGCTGAGGCTGCAGCAGACGGTCGAGAGAGGAGAAGGAGAGGTCCTGGCGTTCCACAGCAATGTTTATTGGGGGAGTCTGTGAAGGGTCTCAGCGACAGCTCTTCTTCTGTCAAATCTTCTTCTGTCTTTCTGTTCTCTTTCTCCGGGCAACAACAGACAGAACAAGAGGACACAGTCTCAAGCTGCGCCAAGGGAGATACAGGCTAGAATTAAGGAGGAAGTATTTTACAGAAAGAGTGGTCAAATACTGGAATCATCTACCCAGGGAGGTGGTAGAGTTGCCATCCCTCAAAGAGTTTAAAAAAAGACTGGATGTGGCACTTGGTGCCATGATCTAGTTGAGGTTTTAGAACATGGGTTGGACTCGATGATCTTAAAGGTCTCTTCCAACCTAGAATTTCTGTGATTCTGTGATTCTGTGAATGGGCTAAAGTATGCCCCTTTTATAGGGTTAAGGGGAATCCAGACTTGACCAATAGTAAGGGTTAGGTATAGTGGCCTATAGGGTTACAGAGATAAGCTTTGGGGCGGGGGTCAGAGAGACAGGAACTTATGTTGCTGTCTCAGCAGTTCCTACTATTCAATTCTCCATGGGGCCTTAGCCAGGTCCATGGGGTGTACTACACCCCTCCAAGTGAAAGCAAACTGTGGCCTGCACTCTGCTGCCAAAGGGATTGAGACAAGCACATCAGTGATATCCATTGTGGCACCACTGGGCTTCCTTTGACTCCAGCTCATATTGAAGTTCTAACATGTCTGGTATGGCAGCACTCGATGGTGGTGTGACTTTGTTCAGGCCCCAATAGTCTATTACTAGTCTCCATTCTCTGTTAAACTTTTGCACTGGCCATATGGGACTATTAAAAGGTGAGCGGGTCCTGCTGATCACTCCTTGGCTCTCCAGTCAACAAATCAATTTATGGATCGGAATCAGGCAGTCTCATTTGTTGCAGTATTGCTGCTGGTGTACCGTTGTGGTGCCCCTGCTGTTCTTCGACTTTCAGCAATCCCACAACAGAAGGGTTATCTGAGAGACCAGGCAAGGGAGACAACTGTTTCATTTCCTCTGTCTCCAGGGCAGCTATACCAAGAGCCCATTAGTGCCCTTTTGGGTTCTTGAAATACCCTCTACTGAGATAGTCTATGCCAAGGATGCACGGAGCCTCTGGGCCAGTCCCAATGGGGTGCTTTTGCCACTCATTCCCAGTCAGGCTAATCTCAGGCTCCAATACAACCAGCTGTTTGGATCCCCCTGTCACTAAAGAAATACAAATGGGTTCTGCCCCTGTATAGCTTGATGGCATTAGGGTACACTGTGCACCAGTGTCTACTAAAGCCTTGTACTCCTGTGGGGATGCTGTGCCAGGCCATTGAATCCGCACAGTCCAGTAAACCCGGTTTGTTATCGTAACCTCCTCGAGCCAGGTCTAATAAGCTCTCGGAGGCCTATAACACACCCAAGACAGCTCAGCTACCCTTGGAGGCATAAAAATCAGCAGGATGGCTTCTGCTGCAGTGTTGGAAACAAAAAGGTTTAATAAAAGGCAAAATAACAAACAGAGAAAAAATGGAGCCAGGTGCCAGACATTCTTGCTCCCAGTAAAACACCTCACAAAAGCCATTAGTTTCTTTGTTCACTCCTTTTTCTAGTTAATTGCCCAGGCGGGACTTTTTTAGCTTCTGTCCAATTAGCTGTCCTTAAGTTTGAGGTGAAGTCCCCTGGGCCTATGAGGTGGCTTTTATCACCTAATCGAGGAGAGAAACTTCTGGGCTTCTTTCCTTTTTGAGGGGACAAAGGATAGTTTTGTTACTCCGTCAACAGGGGGCACATTCCTACACCGGTTATCCCTCTCCATCTGTCTGCAGGCAGGGCCCCTCTAATACTGATCACAAGATTCCTCCCTTACTTCTTGTAGAAATGGCCTAGAACTTCTCTCCATAGAATCAGCAGTATGATCAGCCCTTCCACTATGCCTGGGAAACTGCCCACTGGAGACTGGAGCAGCAGCTTTCCTGGAAGAACCCCCATTTGTGATTGCTTTTCTCTGCATTTCCCACCACTATGCCTCTAGGGTTGAGGTAGGTTTTCTATCGTACTTCCTTATGTGGTCCCACAGGTAAAACCACAGGGTACCCTGTGGTGTGTACCTTCTATATCCTCTTTCTTGAGCAAGAAGACTCCTGTCAGTTGCTGAGATATGGGCCCGTACAAGTGAGGAGTAGGACATATCCTCTCTGAATTGCTGGAGCTCCTGGGTCAGTTCATCTGATAGTTTCTCCACGGCCAAGATGAGGGAGGAAGAAATACTGTCTTCATATTCCCAGATTTGATAAATCTCTTCATCTACTTTTGGTGGCACATCATCTTTCAAAATTAATGTTGCCAAGGGGTTGGCATGCACCTTTGGGCACTCTGTACCGATTTCTGCCACATGGGTCATAGGCATAGGACTTTAACTGGATCTGTGGGGAGCTGCGTATTGTCTGGGTCATAATATATCATTTCTGGCATGGCAAATTCCCTCAGGTATTGGATACCTTTTTCTATTGCAGTCCATTTGCCTGGGTGACATAGAATATCTTCCTTATAGAGACACCTTTCTGTAGGAACGACGGGGGTCAGGACGGTCGGGACGGATGGAGACGAGAGATCTCTGAAGCCAAGTCGGGGAACTTGCGGTTTATTGCAAAGGGCGTGGGTGTAGGGGGCCCTGCTTGGAGCTGCCAGCCGCAGCTCGGAGCAGGCCCGAGAGAAGTAAAGAGAGTGGTAAGGAGAGAGAAGGCAAGAGCGTGGTAAAGAGGATGAGAGAGAGTGAGGAAGAGTAAAAGAGCATAAGAGAGCGAGGTTCCCGTTGCAATACAATAAATCTTCTGTGTTGAATATTCTAATTCTCACTAACCAATGTAGTACAAGATACAAATCCTATAGCATTTACATACAACCTATACGAATTATAACGTTACCATACTGTGTTATACATTCTAAACCCTAAAAACTACTCTTTGGACCCCCTCTGCCAAGCTAGTAGGGCCTGTTCTGACCCTTGGACATGTCTGCAAGCAGAGGGTATTGTTTCATCAAAAGGGGATGACCTTCAGCTGGGCCATACCATTGCTTTCCAGTTGTTCAGTAACTAAGGTATCTCAAAGCTTGCTTTCATTTCAGCTAAAGAAGACTGCCCCACCTGGTTCTAACAGATGGCAATAGAATACACACCCCCAGCTACATCTTGCATTTGCAGCCTAAGACAGACCTCCTTGTCCTCCTTGACTGTTTTTGCTAAAGCTGTTTGACAGGGGGACTTTCGTGTGCATTTCTTCTGCTTCTGTATGGGGGCAACTGACGCCGGCCCATCTTGGTTCTCTGTTTCAGTGGAAATGTCTGTTGCTGGGATTGGAGCAGCCGCAGGGCCTGTTGTCTTAATTGTCAGATCCAGAGATCTCTCTCTCTGGGGTGCCAGGGTAAAAACACACCTTTTTCAAATATTTTACTAGTTTTTTCTGGGTTCATTCAGGGGTAAGGTGCAAACACGTTGGAGGTGCCCACTGCCCTAGGAACTTGTCCATACAATCCCAGACACCCTGCCACTCCAAACTATCCAGGATTTGGGCAGATCTCTGGGTAACGTTCTTAATTAATTGTCTGACCTTAAACCAGACCTGAACCATATGCAGCAACATGCTGGCTCCCAGCAAAAGGTTGGTTTCAAGGACATTCAAAGGATATTCAAAATATTTAAAATTCCCAAATGCTACTGTAATTGGCCTGGAGGAGAAAGAAGGGAAGAAGGAAGGAAGGAAGATGGAGGAAGGTATCTCCCCCATAGGTTGTCTCTCTGAAAAGGCCATAGGTGCAATTATTAATTATTCCCAGTAGAAGGCTCCCAAAGCACAGAGGTGCCCGCAATACTGAATACACACACCAGATGGGTTTCCTGACCAGTGACACTGTCATATCATAAACCAATACTAAAAAAGTACTCCACAATGATAGTCTTAGCTCAGGCCCCAAGGACAATAAACATCACCACAGGGAACACATACTGCAAGAAAGATATTACAGGTATTACAGAATACAACCCCAAGAACAAGTGCAACAACTGTGAGAGCAAACAAATCAACATTGTAACCAGTGACTATTAAACCAATACAATGAATGCTTAAAACAATTTGGTCTGAACACACTCTGGTCAGATCTGTCATTATCTCAACCCTTTGAGTTCCACACTGGGCACCAAAAAGGGCTGTCATGGTATAAGCCAAGCTGGCAACTAAGCATCATGCAGCCACTCGCTCACACCCCCCCCCCTCCCTCACCCCCCTGACCCCCTCCAGGTTCCAAAGACCCCTCACAAATCTTTGAGAGACGTCTCATGATGACATCAGCCAGCTCTTTGAGTACTGTTGTATGAATCACATCAGGCCACATAGACTCGTAGGGATCCAGCTGGAGTGGTAAATCCCCCACAAGTTCAGGGCTGACTGGGAGTTGATCCTTCTCACGGTCATGGTCTTTCAGCTTCTTAGCAAAAATCAGTAAAAATAAGAAAAACCTCCTGAACATCAATGTAGCATTAAGAAGCAGGCATTGTCTATTTGACCGGATGCACAAGGGATATCTCCTTTGAAATATCATGCATGCTGAATACAGTAAAGTTCCTGTTTATATACTATATTTTACATTCATATTCATTGATTGTCCCAGAATAAACATACACATCATAATCATTTCCTTGAAATCATTAACATATGTTCCCCCTCCTTTACACATGCATTCTTCTGTCCTGGGGGTCTCTTTGGTGGTCCCTGGTGGTTGGTGACCCCAAAGTCATACCTGACTACCAGGTGAACTGGTAAAAGTTGGCACAACTGGGCAGGTTGCTTTCCAGTTCTCCTTCTTACGGAATGGGCATTGTGCAGTTCCATAAGCCGGTGTTTTTTGAAGAATAAGCATTGCGTTAGCTTACCAGGTGCAGATGATTTTTCATCTGGCAACAAGCTCAGGGCTCTGAGACCCCCTTAGCCCATCATCATTGTTGAAGGCTGAAGCAAAGAAAGCATTAAACATCTCGGCCTTGTTTATCTTCCTGTTTGTGAGGTGACCATTCTCATCCTGCAACGGGCCAATGTTATTTCTGGACTGTCTTTTACTATCACAGAACCACAGAATATTCTGAGTTGGAAGGCACCCACAAGGATCATGGAGTTCAACTCTTAGCCCTGCACAGGACACCCCCAAGAGTCCCACCATGTGCCTGAGAGCATTGTCCAAATGCTTCTTGAACTCAGGCAGGCTTGGTGCTGTGACCACTTTCCTGGGGAGCCTGTTCCAGTGCCCAACTACCCTCTGGGGGAAGAACCTTTTTCTAATATCCAACCTAAACCTCCTCTGGCACTTCAGGCCATTCCCTTGGGTCTCGTCTTTGGTCACCATGGAGAAGAGATCGGGCCCTGCCCCTCCACTTTCCCTTATGAGGAAGTTGTAGACTGCAATGAGATCTCCCCTCAGCTTCCTCTTCTCCAGGTTGAACAAACTTAATAACCTCAGCCCCATCTCATATAGTTTTTCCTTAAGGCCCTGCACCATCGTTGTTGCCCTCCTTTGGATGCTCTCTAACAGCTTAATGTCTTTCTTATATTGCCGTGCCCAAAACTGCACCCAGTACTGGAGGTGAGGCCCCACCAGCAACAGAGCAGAGAGGGACAATCACCTCCTTCAACTGGCTGGCAATGTTGTGCCTGATACATCCCAGAGCAGAGTTGACCCTTCTGGCTGCCAGGGCACACTGCTGCCTCATATTCAACTTGCCACTGACCAGGACCCCCAGGTCCCTTTCCGCGGAACTATTTTCCAACTTCTCATTCTCATGTTTGTACATAGATCCTGGGTTGCCCCGTCCCAGGTGCAGAATCCGACACTTTCCCTTGTTGAACTTCATATGGTTAGTATGTATTGCTATTGCTAGTGACATATTTGAAAAAACCTCATTTTATTTTCCCCCACAGTTCTGGCCAGCTTCAACTCAAGTTGAGCTTTGGCCGCACGAATTTTCTCCGTACAGTGGTGAGCAGCACCTCTCTATTCCTCCCATGTCAGCTGACCTTTCTTCCACTGGGTATACACCTTCTTATTTTGCCCTAGCTTCAGAAGAAGATCCCTGTTCAGCCAAGCTAGCCTTCTGCATCATCTGCTTGACTTCTGACATTTGGGAATGCTGCTCCTATGCCCTTAGGAGGTGGTGTTTAAAAAGTGACCAGCACTGATGGAGCCCCAGCACCTTCAAAAGCATTTTCCCAGGGGACCCTACTCACTAGCTCCCTGAGCAGCCTGAAGTCTGCTTTCCTCATGTCCAGAGCTGAAGTTTAGCTGGCACTTTTCCTCTGGTCAACGGAGATGTTAAACTATATTTCTTCATGGTCACTGTGGCCGAGACAGTGTGGCAGGATGAGTCCACCCCCATCTCTACCACAGGTGCATATGAAAGAGATAACCTAGGCTGGGTCAAAGGCCCAGCAAGGGGTCATCTCTGGCGCCAAAAGGGCTCAGGCCCCCAAATAAAAATCAACATCTTAGTCTGAAGAGCAGATGTAGGAAGAGATAAAAGAAAAATAAATACTTCTGACTGAGAGACACTATTTTGCAAACTGTAAAAGCACACACAAATTATCACGGAGGCAGAAGCCTCCTACACACACCCTCCCTGAAAATGTGCAGGACATCTCCCCAGAGTCTGAATGCAGACTCCACGGTTACTTTCCTGGGAATTAAGGGAAATTGGATGGTAAGAAACATTGGATCCTAAGTTATATGATTTCTTTACTAGCTATAAAATTATTAGGTACCTTTAACCTCACACTGTGTTTATTTACTAGTAGTTTCTTTTTTTTTTTTTTTTAAATCCAGTGTAGTAAATAGTCTGTTTAAAGTCTTATGTCTGTTAGTTTTGTGTCTGTTAAATAAATAATTCATTCTATAATCGACCAAATTGGCCACTATTAAAGAGCTTGCAACTGAGAGTGGGTTTTGGGGTGATGGCCACCTCAATAAAGCTACTGCCTGCTGCCAGAGGCCTGGGCAAAAGGCAAAGACTTAGATAAACCCTCATATCTATTCACAACAGCCAGCCACCAATTTCCACTTCACTCATGAGACCCTCTCTGTTAATGAGCAACAAGTCAAGGAAGGCACCTTTTCTAGTTGGTTTCCTGCAGCGAGGTGTGGCCTTAAGGTTAGGTGTCCGGCTGGCAGAAGGGCGGCCAACACCCAACTGCAAATGTGGGAGCACCCCTCGGCGTCAGAAGGCTTCGGGCTGTGCTCACAGCGGACGGAATCGCTGCTGGCCAACGAGAGTAAAGAGTCCGGACACTCACTGGGGACTTGTCAGATTTATTGTCAACCAGGGAGTGACAAACACCCAGATGTTGAATCTAACGTGTCTGCCAGAGAGTGACCTCGAACAAAGGGTGCAACAGGGTTATAAAGGGGAGGAGGGATCTCAGGGAGTGGTTTACAAAGGACCAATAGGGGAAGGTAAGGGAGTGGACTTAACATAATAGGCACTGGGGAGAAACCAATAGTTACATTATAAGGGAGGGGCCCCGGAGCCACAGCCAATCATAACTCCCAGGTAGAAGAAGATTCTGGAGGCTTGGGATGAGTGGGGAGTGATTGACTGGGCCCAGGGAGGAGAACAAATTCACATATAAGGAAAAACAGGGAAGGGGAAATTATATAACAGAGAGGATTGACATAAACTCTGGCGGGAGTAACCAAGGTAAACAAATGACAGACAATACCATGGCGGGAAGAACTGGTGAGGGCAGAACCATTACAGAAAATGGGGGGAACAATACAGAAAATAGGAGAGCAATCAAACAAACTAACAGAAAACAATACAACAGTTCCCTTTGTACCTGCACCATGAAGTTATCATCCTGATGTTTTAGGAATCTTCCGAACCAATTACCTTATTTACACTTAATAACAGAGAAGGGTACTCAGAAGCAAAACTAAAAACACACTCCAATCCCCTTCTCCCCACCTTCCCTTTCTTCACTCCTCACTCTTCTACCTCCTCCTCCCATGAGTGGCATGGTGGGGTGGGAGTTGTGTTCAATTAATAACACTTCATCTCTGCTGCTCCTTCCTCCTCACACTGTTCCCCTGCTTCAGCATGGGATCCTTCCACAGAATACTGTCCTTCAAGAACTGTTCTAGCATGGGCCCTTTCCATGGGGTACAGTCCTCCAAGAACAGAATGCTCCAGTGCGGACTGCAGTTTCTGACAAAGCCTGCTCCTGTGTGGGCTCCTCTCCATGGGCCACAGATCCTGCCAGGAGGCTGCTTCAACTTGGGTTCCTTTATGAAATGCAGTGTAGATGTGGACTCCAATGCAGTGGTTGGTGGGCTGTAGGGGGAAAATCTGCATAACCATGGTCTTTTCCATGGGCTGCTGCAAGGGAATCTCTGCTCTGGCTCACTCCTTCCTTCCTTCCTTGAGAAATGGCTACTTACTTTTCATAAATTTAGAAAGTTTTATTAAACCTTACCAAAAATACAACAGAAGACTGAATAGAGAAAATGTTACGGCACCGGGAGCAAAGGATTTTCCCTACCATGTGCTCGCCCACACAATGGAGGTTTCGCCTTTTAACCCTTTAACCCTTCCCAAAGTTCTGTCCATCGACCCCTTCTTCACTGTCCAGTGGTGGAATTTACTTCCTCAAATCTTGATTGGAGGTCAGATGTTGCTGTAGTGACAAGCCAATGCCCCCAAACGTCCTAACCCCGGCTGTCTCTTGATAACAATGCAAGGGGGTAAAACATAACTATAATCTATAAAACTTTTCCTAACCTATATACATGATATTTGTCTGTTAATTGTGACAGTCAATCATTGCATTACTCATCTATCACACTTCCTTTCTTCCTTTCTTCCTGCCTTCCCGCCTTGCTTCTGCCCCTTCCTTCCGCCCCTTCCACCCCTTCCGCCCCTTCGACCCCTTCCTTCCACCCCATCCTTCCGCTCCTTCCTTCCACCCCTTCCTTCCAGACCTCTACTCTATCAAAATCTTGCCACATAACCCTAGTACTCTTTCCAGAAGCCATGGCCAAAGGGAGCTACCACCACCACCTGCCCTCTCTCTGTGAGACTTGCCTCATAACAGTTTTTTGGTTTTGGGCCTTTCAGCTAGCTCTTCTGGTTCATATGGTCTTTGGGGGGGAATCCCTTGGGGGCTTTCCCTTGTTGTTCCCATGGATGTGCTGTTCTGAAGTTGGCCTTTTGTCCTGAATTTCCTTTTTAAAAATTTTGCCCACATCTTAAAGCACAGTACAAAGTCCAGAAGCTGTCTCAGTAACACTGTGTGGTCATCCTGTTGGGCTGGGATTGGATATAGGAGGCCTCTCAGTCTGGCTTGCATGATTGGTGTCTTCTTTGCATGGTGTGGGGATTGGAAAGGGTCCTTCATAAGAGTCCGTAACCCTCAGGCATTTTCTGAGTTGTTTGTGTCCCACCTCCTATCCCCACCTTTTGGCATTCCTCCCAATTCCAAACACATTAGAGCTTGTTTAGCAGACTTTTAAAAGGAGTCAGTGTGCGTCTCTAAACTTGCCTTTTATGTTTACTTATGTTTAATTACTTTCTATTCACATTTAAACTTTAATTCTTAATAATCTTTATCAATATGTATACACCTGTATATTGAGTACCTGTTTACCTGTGTGTGTATATAGATATAAAAAAAAAATCTATGTATAAGTAATATATGTAAGGTGCAAATATAAAAGATGTATAGATACATGGAAATGTATATGTTTTTTTATATGTGAACACTTTGGGGGTCCAAAAGAAATGGGCAGGTAATCAGAGGATGCTCTGAGATCACATGGGTATACCAGTGTCAAAAATGGCAACCAGCCAATCACAGGGCAATACAAAACCACTTGGATTCATGGCATTGTCCAAAACAGTGGCCTTAGCATATGTGGTAGGAGTGGAGCTTCCAGGTCTGATGCAAACAAAAATGCCTATGTAGACATAGACAAACAACGAGGTGCAAACACTGATGTCAGTTGAAGAAGGAGGGGGAGGAGGTGCTCCAGGCAGAGGAGATTCCCCTGCAGGTGCCAGAGCAGAGATTCCCCTGCAGACCTTGGTGAAGACCATGGTGAGGCAGACTGTCCCCCTGCAGCTCATGCAGGACCACAATGGAGTAACTCTATAATCAATTAGGAGAAATCTATAGATCAGTGTCATGGAACCAGTGGCAGCTTCAGGCAGGCCTTGCCTTAGCCTCAGATTTTTGGCAACAGCTTACATTTAAGAAATCACTCTCGCCCGCAAGTTCTAAGGATGGCAGATCAGGTCTATTTATAAAAGGAGTTATTTACTGAATAGACAGCAGATAACGGACAAAAAGTCTTAATTACTCCAGTCAGGAATTTTATGCCTTACCCTGAGGAGGTAGGAAGAGGTATACAAAACTGATTCTGTCCTGGTTTAGGGCAAATTTTGGAGAAAACCTCCAAAAAGGGCCCCCCCAGAAAGCAAACCTGCATGGCCCCTCCCACCAACAGGTTCGGGAAGAATTTCCTCAGAGAGAAGTGGAAAAAAACCTGTTTATTTAACAGGCAAAGCACTCCCCAGCACAAAAAATGAACAATATCAGATGACAAAACTCATTAGCCCTGGTAGGCTACAAAGTGCAAGCTCTTGGTGTTTCCCCGGGTCCCAGTCTGGAGCAGGTTCCAACAGTTCCAAGAAAAGGGAAAGAAAAACAGTCCAGGGAACTTCTCTTCCTCAGCTAGCTAAACTAACTAAAAAGCAAAGGAGCGCTCTGTTCTGCTCTATCCGTGCCCAGACACCACAGTGGAGTTCTGTGTTCCAGCCGAATGTGGAAGAGTGAGTGCAGGCTGATAACAAAACTCCGTGCTCCTTCTTCTCCCCGCCTTTGCTCTCAGAGCCAATCTTGAAGGCACAGAATATAATATCCAGCATAAACAGAACACTCGATTGGGGATACAAGCATCATAACGTAGGACAGATTCCATAATGATATGAAAATTCAAGTTACATTCAGGGAGAAATCTTTTCCATCCACTGTGACAACCAGAGTGAACACGAGCATTCTAAAGTAATAGTTGCGGAAAACTACAAAACATGTACGAATATTAATCAAAACAATTAAAAACTATCAAATTATCTAGTACCTTAACAATACTGATCGAGAATTTTAACATCATGTGAACAAATTTGAGTAGAATAGTTGTCCATCCTTCTGAGACCCTTTAGAAAAAGCAGTTATTGTCAGATTTAGACATTTTGTTATATCCAGTTTTGCAAATTTGGAATGGAATCCATGTACCAGCCATTAATGTCAGAACTATGCTAACTATGCCAATGAGAAAATTTTCTCATGGTCACATTTAAATTTGGAACCCATGATGTTATCCAATCAAATATATCTTCCCCTTGATTTTTTTGTATCTCATGAAAGATTTTGGTGTTCTTTCTAATTTCTTCCAAATCAGTCTGTATTCTCAGTCTGATCTACATATACACAGCAGCTGGTGTTGATAACTGTGCACACACCGCCATTGGAAGCCAAAAGCAAATCCAAAGCCATTTGATTTTAATTAACTTTGAAAGGCTGGTAACTTCTTGTTGCAAGGCACTGATTGCATCGTTTTTCTGATTTTCTGTTTGTTCAATAACTCTGGATATGTTCACTATAGACTACTGTCAGGATTTGTTGATCTATGGAGATTTGGGCTATCTTTCCTTCCAGGAGCATCACTCCAGCTGGAGGAAGACCACTAGGAAAATATGCTTGGTGTTGGAATTCCCATAATCTGAACACTTTCATCTGAATGAGTGGGAAACTGACAACAAACCCAGCCATTACTTCATTTTGTTATCAGTGTCACAGCTTGCATTAGCTTTAGGTGTGAATTTCTCTTCCAATAGTCAGGTAGCTTTTGTTCTATGTGTATTATATTAGAGTGGCCCTTAGGAAAAATGACATTGCTGTCTTTTCTTTCTTTTACAATTGTTAGTTGCAAGTTTTTGTTGGGATGGCTGACTAATCCATGTGTGAGCAGACATGCTGCAGTATGGAAAACATTGGCCTGTAAACATAAAAAGGTAAATTATACAATGATTGTCATTTTAGAATTTCTGATTCTGTTGCAGCTTTAGCTACAGCAGATTCATTAGTTACTGTGCTGTCTAGAATGGTCCCTCTGTGTCTGAAACTGGCTTTATTCGCTTATAGGAGTCCAGGAGTCTCAGTCAGTAGCCTTCACAGACGTGTAGGTGTGCTGGTGCTCACAGGGGTCCCAGGACGAGGGAAGAGACGAGAATCTTGACTCCATGTTTCAGAAGGCTGATTTATTATTTTATTATATATATTATATTAAAAGAAAATTATATACTAAAACTATACTAAAAGAATAGAAGAAAGGATTTCATTAGAAGGCTTGAAAGGGAAGGAATGGAATGATAATAAAATCTTGTGACTGACCAGAGAGTCTGAGACAGCTGGACTGTGATTGGCCATTAATTAAAAACAACCACAATCAAAGATCTACCTGTTGCATTCCACAGCAGCAGATAATTATTGTTTACATTTTGTTTCTGAGGCCTCACAGCTTCTCAGGACAAAAAATCCTAACAAAAGGATTTTTTCATAAAATGTCTGTGACAGTGTAGGTTGTCAACACTCCTTCCCACTGCTGCTTGTGTGGCTCCCTTGTCTCACGTCCACATATACACCCATGTAGTAAACCCCTCAACTTTAGCCAGGGCCCCTTGGAGAATAGAATGCTGACACAGCAGCAAAGAAGCTTCCTGACTCCAGGGACATCCGCCCTATACCCTATCCCTATAGCCATGTAAGGCAATATCTTGTTAACCCTACTATTGGTCACTTATGGTCACTCTAACACCTATGCCATTGGTCAGGATTGGATCCGGGCCAAGGGTATAAAAGTAGCATACTGTACCCCTACTAACTCGGAAGAAGAAGAGCTGAGACTCTTCACGGAACCCTTACAATAAAGCCATACACGTGGAACAGCCGGCGTCTTCTCCTCTCTCTACCGTCTGCTGGAGCCTTAAGCCAAGGGAGAAAGCTACCTAGCAAGCAAAGCTGAAATCACAAGAGCTGCCTAATCATTAAGAGCTGAATATTCCCTGCTTGCTAGGGGCTGACCCGCGGCCTTGGTCTGAGAGCGAGCTGGCCTCTGGCACTCAGTCCCCCTGGGAGCTGAGCTCTGGAGCTGTCATAGCTTGCCTTGGATAAGACCAATTAAGGCTCATTTAAGTGGCGCCTGAATGTGATCGTCGGACCCTGGCTCCCAGGACCGAAGCGCCATCGGAGCATCCGAGCCTTTCAGGGCCTCCTGTTATTGCCTGTTCGGGAAGCCTCTCCTTCTGTGAAAGGACTTTTCGTTTTAGAAAATCCTCTCTGCGGAAGGCTCAATTCGACCCTCAACAATACATCTGGACGAGATAAAGTCCGAGGAGAATTGAGAAGCAGACACCCTTCCACAGACCCCTGACCCCAAAGGACCTAAGTATTACTTAAAATTGCGCGCATACCTTTGGGTGCTCTAAAAAACCTTTTTCGTTTTTTTTTCTTTTCTTTCTCATTTTTCTGTGGAAAGGGCTTGAAAATCATGGGTACTTGTTTAAGCACCCTAAGACTAACCACACTTGAGAGAGAGTTATATTTAACCATTGTAGAAACCTTATCTGTTAACAATTTCACTTTTTCTAAAGGTAGTCTGTCAAAAAAGACTTAAAAAAATTGTATTTTGGATTTTGCTGCATTTCCCTGAAACTGATAAGACCACAATTACAGAAAATTCTTTCTGGGATACAGTTGGAAACACCATTTATATGTCTCAAACAAAACAGGACTTTTCTGTTATCAACGTCTTACCTTTATTTCATATAATAACAAAAACGGTCGAAAAATCTAATTCTGAAAAAAGTTCCAAACTAACAGATCTTTCCTCTTCATATGCTAATTGCGCTGATAAGATAACAGAGGAATGTGCCTTGCGGGCCACACAGCCCCTGGGCTCTGCAGAGCTTCCTGCAGATACCACCTCGCAGGCAGAAGCCAAGCAGCCCCCCACCCACCCCCCCCCCCCCTCCTCGCGGGACCCTCGCTGCCCAACTCCCCGTTTCCCGTTGTAGCCCCCCACCCCCCCGGCCTCGCTTCCTTCCCATGTCCGGCCCCAGGGACCTCGCTCCCTGCCCCTACCATCGTACCCTCCGCTGCGGCCACCTCTCCCCCTGCGCCTCTCTACCCCCTCCTTCCTCCCCCTACCCCCGCGCCACCGTTGCTCTCTCGCGGTACCCCCCGCTCCCGCTGCTGTCCCCGCCCTGCCCCCCCCTCCCCCCGCCGTGCCCGCCGCGTTCCCCAGTCCCGTTATCGCCGCCGCCCCCCTCAACCCTGCGCTGCTATGCCCCCGCTCCCACGACCGCCCTCCCCGCCGTCACCGCCCCCGCTCCCGCCCCTCCTGAGACCGCCCCAGCCCTCCCGGCCCAGGCTGGGAGCAGGCCGGCCCCTCCCGCCGCTTTCCCGAGCCATGCCCACACCCTATCCCCTGGCCCCGAGCCTTACACATGTGCAGTAACACCGGCCTCCCCTATACCTGTAGTATCGCAAACCAGCGGCACTGCTTGCGCACCCCCAAACCCCCCAGGCGTGCATCCCCAGCACACCCACCCCCCCTGCCCCCACGCGTCCCTCTAACCCCCCACCCAACCCTCCTGGCACCCGAACAGATCAGAAACCACCTGTGGCGTCCCCCCCCCCAACCCAATCCTGTCCCTGCTGTGTTGCTACCCCTCACCCAATAGTGCCAACTTCTGGCCAGTCATTGAAAACCATGAAAAATGCTTCTAAACGAAAAAAAAGGAATTCACGGGTAGCATATCCCTCACAGCGTTCCTCAGACAATGAGAGCTCCTCCGATGAATCTGATTTTGATACGATCAATATAGACCCATGGGCTCTTATTAAGATAGAAGCTACGAAGTCTGGGAACTGGGACCTAGCACAGAAAATCACAGCCTTTCGGGTCGAGTACAGGCAAGGAAGGAATGGTGGGGAATCTAATATCAAGACATGGAAGCCAATTTCTAATAAGGAACTAGTGCGATTGAGAAATATAGCCAAGGAACATGGACGTAGTTCACGTATCTTTAGAAATTTCTTAGAAGCCATGTTCTCTGCACATGTCTTGCTTCCTCACAATGTAAAAAATATTTCACAATGCCTTCTGTCACCGGCAGAATATTTGTTATGGGACAGGCATTGGAAGAAACACTTAAAAACATTATCAGATTCATATATTGCTGATGCTACTAAGACCAACTACACAGTAGAACATTTGGCCGGCAAAGGAGACTTTCAAAAGCCAGCTGAACAAATGGAAACTCTGAATAAAGAAGCGCTGCAGGATGTAGCAATCGCAGCTAAAACCTCCTTGCTTCTTATGCAGGATGAGTCAATGCCAACAATGCATTTTTCTACCATTAAACAAGGCATTGAAGAAAGCTTTATAAAATTTGTGGACAGACTTAGAGATGCTTTGGAGAAACAAATAGAGAGTGCTGAGGCAAGAAAGGAGCTCTTATGTAAGCTTGCTTTCAGCAACTCAAATGAGAAATGTAAGGCCATTTTGAGGTCTCTACCCGTGGATACAGACCCTACTATAGAGCAAATGCTAGAATGCTGTACACATCACATGTCCACTGAAAATACAGTGGCCCAAGCAGTTGCTAAGGGTATTGCTGAAGGAGTTTCGGGTGCATATGCAGTCATAACCTCTAAAGAACAAGCTAAATGCTATCACTGTGGGGAGCTAGGACATTATATAAAGGACTGCCCGGAGCGATCACCTCCCCGATACCATGGTAATTATTATCAAAGACCCCAACATCAGCAACGCTATCAGCCACGTCCTTTAAACTCCTTGAGGTGCCCGTTCGACCTTCGGGCGCAGAATACAAATTAAAGGCCACCAAGACCCAATCATGCACAAACCCAGGCTGCTCCAGACCCAAAGGAGAAGCCCCAACCCACGGGACAACCCAGAGGGATACCCGCCGACAACTGGTAACTGCTTTGTCCATTGACTTTAATGATAAGAATATTCACTGTGTTCCCACAGGAAAATATGGACCTAAAGGGAGTCCTTCAGACATTTTAATTACAGGTGACTCACTTAATACTCCAAAGGAAATCTTCATTGTTCCGGAAGTGCTGACAGTGCAGCCGGGAAAAGAGATCCTCGTGCAGGTATACTGCATAGACTTACCATTTTTTCTTTCTAAGGGAACTCCAATAGCTCAAGCCTTTTTACTCCCAAAGAATCACAGGGAACAGATTCCTCTCAACCCTACAGCTATGTGGGCACAAGTCATGGGACCATCCAAGCCTACCATCGAGTGCGGCCTCTCCCGCAAAGGAGAGAAGACCCACCTGCCAGGGATGCTGGACACTGGTGCAGATGTGACCATCATCCCCTGTTCAGATTTGCCAGCACACTGGGATCTACAACCCGTTGCAGGCATGATTTCTGGGATTGGTGGAACTACAGTATCCATGAGGAGCAAGAACAACATCCTCGTAGAAGGGCCAGAAGGCAAGCTGGCAACCATCTGTCCATTTGTGGTAAGGGCCCCCATCACCCTTTGGGGAAGAGACATTTTATCCCAGTGGGGTGCTTCCCTATGCATTCCCATTCAGGATTTCTGACTGGGGCCACTGAGTTGAGCGCGCTGCCAGAAATACCCCGTCTCACCTGGAAAAGCCACAAGCCAATCTGGACTGAGCAGTGGCCCCTAAAGAAAGCCAAGCTGCATGCCCTAAACGCCCTCATGGAAGAACAGCTCAAAAAATGCCACATAGTGGAGTCCGACAGCCCTTGGAACTCTCCAGTCTTCGTTCTACCAAAGCCTGGTACAAACAAGTGGAGGCTTCTCCACGACCTTCGTAGAATCAACGAGGTCATCGAGGACATGGGCCCTCTTCAGCCTGGCCTGCCCTCCCCATCAATGCTGCCTAGCGACTGGACACTTGCTATCATAGACATTAAGGACTGTTTCTTCAGCATTTCACTGCACCCTGAGGATGCTCCACGGTTTGCTTTCTCCGTTCCCTCTATTAACAAGGAAGCTCCGCTCAAAAGATATCATTGGCGTTTTCTTCCTCAGGGATAAAAAACAGCCCTACTATCTGCCAGTGGTACGTGTCTCACATCCTGTCTCCCATTCGGAAATCATTTCCAGGTGCCATCATCTATCACTATATGGATGACATTCTGGTGTGTGCTTCAGATAAAGCTTACTTGGACAAAACGGTTAAAAAGACTATTGAAGCCATTGAAAAGGCGGGAATGGAAATTCGTGAGGACAAAATCCAGTACACTGAGCCATGGACTTTCCTTGGAGTCCAGATCCGGGAAAGAACCATCATACCTCAGCAGATCGCCATCAATGACGACCCAAAAACCCTCAGGGACTTACATTTCCTGTGTGGATCCATCAACTGGGTACGTCCACTGCTAGGAATTACATCAGAGGACCTTGCCCCCTTGTTCAACCTTCTTCATGGACCCAAGGAACTGGACCCTCCCTGCACTCTCACAGAGGAAGCCAGAGGTGCCATCGTCAAAGTCCAGGAAGCCCTGTCTTTACGCAAAGCCCATCGCTACGAGCCAAGTCTGCCTTTCCAGTTCATCATCCTGGGAAAAGCACCCAGATTCCATGGACTGATCTTCCAATGGAACCCTAAGCTGCGAGATCCTTTGTTGATACTGGAATGGGTTTTTACAAGTAACCAGCCTACAAAGACACTTACCACCTACCAGGAGATTATAGCACACTTAATAAAAAAGGCTAGGACTCGCCTTTGCTCCCTTTCAGGTTGCGGTTTTGAATGCATATATTTGCCAATAAGCCTTAAAGACTTTGAGGATTTGATCAAGACCAATGCGAGTCTACAGTTTGCTCTGGACAGTTATACAGGTCAAACTTCATCAGACATCCCAGAACACAAGCTTTTTAACCAGAATGAAACGTTCCATTTGATTCCAAAACGAATCCAAAGTAGAAAACCTCTCAAGGCTCTAACTGTATTTACAGACGGCTCAGGGTCATCCCACAAGTTGGTGATTACTTGGAGAGACCCCCAAACACAAGAATGGCAATCAGACGTACAAACGGTAGAAGGATCGCCACAGATTGCAGAATTAGCAGCTGTTGTCAGAGCCTTTGAAAAATTTAAAAACGAGTCTTTCAATCTGGTCACAGATTCAGCTTATGTTGCGGGTATAGCTATGAGAGCAGAACATGCTCTTCTCAAAGCGGTCTCTAACCCAAAGCTATACCAATTGCTCTCTAAATTAATACAATTGATATCCCACAGAAAGCAACCCTACCACATAATGCATGTGAGGTCTCACATGGGCCTCCCAGGTGTTGTTGCAGAAGACAACAGGAAAGCAGATGCATTAGCAATGGCAGCAGAAACTGCTAATGTTCCTAACTTCTTTCCTCAGGCCAAGCTGTCACATGCGTTTTTTCATCAAAGGCTCTCAAAGGATCAGGCAAAAGCTATCGTGGCTACCTGTCCGAACTGTCAAAATTACCAGATACCATCAATGGGTACGGGAGTCAATCCCCGAGGTCTGAATAGCTGCCAGCTGTGGCAGACAAATGTAACTCACTTTGCGCCTTTTGGAAGGTCAAAGTACGTGCATGTTTCGGTCGACACGTTCTCAGGAGCAGTATTTGCATCATCACATGCAGGAGAAAAGACCATGCACACAATAAAACACTTTCTCCTCGCTTTTGCCACCCTGGGTGTACCAAAGGAGATTAAAACAGATAATGGGCCAGCCTATACCACCCACAAGTTGAAGGAGTTCTTCAATGAATGGGGCATAGCACAGAAGACGGGCATGCCTGTAAACCCCACAGGGCAATCCAGCGTGGAAGGGACACATCAAACCCTCAAAAGAATCCTCGAGCAACAGAAGAGAGACACGAAAATCACATCTCCAGTGGAGAGACTTTGCAAGGCCCTCTATGTCATCAACTTCCTGAGCTGCACAGCATCAGAGCCTGACCCACCAATACTTCGCCACTTTGCGAATACCACACAAGCAAAGCTCACGGAGAAACCACCGATGCTCGTGAAGGACCCTGAAACACACCAAATTTCAGGGCCTCATCAGTTGATTACCTGGGGTAGAGGATATGCGTGCGTGCTACTACCATCAGGTCCAAGGTGGTGCCCAGGAAAATACGTAAAACCATACTTAGGCACTGTGAACACTACTGCAGAGGAGGACAAGAACTCTCCTGAGGCAAACACAAGATCACCTCAAAACCAAACCATCTCAGCCTGGAGATGAAGACGTCGCCGAACACCCACAAACACAAAAACAGACGGCCCCATTACAAGGCAGCAGACAAAACAGAAAGTTAAATAACAGTCTGCTGTAACAGGCCACAGATAGCCTTAACACAAAAGTGTTCTCCGAATTATGTGTTATTACACTGTGTTTTGTAATGTAAAACACATTATTATTCCCTATTCCTAACCTTAAAACCCCTTAACCTTCTACCCACTCCTCCTCCCGTAGTGTAGCTTAGAAATTAAAAGAAAAAGGGGGGGAAGGAGGGGAACACAGAAAAGAACAAGGCAGAAATCCCTCTCATCATAAAGATAACCAATTGTGCTTATATTCCCTATCAGAAGCCCTAATCCTGCCCAAAGATGAAAAATATCTCTGTCAGTGCTGTCCTCACCGCTGCCTGGATGCTCTACACCGTACTGCATGCCTTCGGCTGGATTAGCCCTCAGCCTAGCCATAATGTTTGGGTAACCTTAGCAAAAACATTAAAACAAGACAACATGTGCTTGTCCATGGGAAGCATTGATAATCCACTTTCTACATGTCTAGTAGGAATTCCCTTTGTAGCAGACAACTGGCCTGTCCATAACTCCGAGGTTCTCCACACCACAGGTAAGAGACCCAATGGGGCTGATACTTGGGACGAGTGGACAAAAATTCTGCCAGATGCTCGAGAGGAACCCCAAGAATTGGATCTATTGGGATCCTCCAAGGCCACATATTGTGTCAAATTTTACTTTAGGCATCCGAAAAACGATTGGCCAGAAATTGACCAACACAAAAACACATATCGAAAAGATGTATCACCAGTTAACAAAGCCTATAACACTCATGACTGGTGCAATTACACTGCTCGTGTGATTTCTGTGTCCTCTCTCCATCCCAAAGTATTACCCAAGGGAATGTTTCTCATCTGTGGTGACAGAGTATGGGCAGGGATCCCCTCCCAACTCCAGGGAGGTCCCTGTACTCTGGGAAAACTTCCTACCCTTACTCCAAACATCACCCTATTACATAATTGGAAAAAAGAAAGCAAAATGGCAAAAAAGGTTCTACACCGAATTCAATGAAAATTGTGATCTGAGATTATACGATTGGAACAGACCAAAAAAGATAGCTGTCTCTCTGTTTTTACCCTGGGTAGCTGCAGCTAAAGCCCTCGGTGAAATCAATCACCTTGGGTGCTGGCTCAGTAAACAAGCTAACGCCACATCAGCAGCCTTGAGTGATCTCTTTAAAGGAACAAGAAACCACAAGACAAGCTTCACTCCAAAACCGAGCAGCAATCGACTTCCTGCTGCTTGCCCACGGACATGGATGTGAGGACTTCGAAGGAATGTGCTGCTTCAACCTCTCTTCGTGTTCGGAGTCCATCCATGCAAACATCCAGAAACTGAAAGATCTTGTGAAGGACTTGAAAGTAGAAAAAATCCCAGATTGGGTCAATGAACTTTTGGGCAATGGGGACTAAGAGGATGGGCTGCATCTTTAGTTAAGGGATTGTTGTTGATTCTCCTTGTAATTCTTATTGTGTTAGCTATGTTCTTGTATCTTGTTCACTGTTTCAAAAGAACTATCGCGACTGCATTTTTTGTAAAAACAGAAAGTGGAGTTGTAGTAAACCCCTCAACTTTAGCCAGGGCCCCTTGGAGAATAGAATGCTGACACAGCGGCAAAGAAGCTTCCTGACTCCAAGGACATCCGCCCTATACCCTATCCCTATAGCCATGTAAGGCAATATCTTGTTAACCCTACTATTGGTCACTTTTGGTCACTCTAACACCTATGCCATTGGTCAGGATTGGATCCGGGCCAAGGGTATAAAAGTAGCATACTGTACCCCTACTAACTCAGAAGAAGAAGAGCTGAGACCCTTCACGGAACCCCTACAATAAAGCCATACACGTGGAACAGCCGGCGTCTTCTCCTTCTCCTCTCTCTACCGTCTGCTGGAGCCTTAAGCCAAGGGAGAAAGCTACCTAGCAAGCAAAGCTGAAATCACAAGAGCTGCCTAATCATTAAGAGCTGAATATTCCCTGCTTGCTAGGGGCTGACCCGCGGCCTTGGTCTGAGAGCGAGCTGGCCTCTGGCACTCAGTCCTCCTGGGAGCTGAGCTCTGGAGCTGTCATAGCTTGCCTTGGATAAGACCAATTAAGGCTCATTTACACCCAGTTTTCTGTCTGGTGAGTGTGGGATTCACATTCTCTGAACCTTAGAGAAGCAGTGAGAGAAGCAGAGAAAAGAATGATCAAAACAATTCTTATCTCATTCGCTGCTCCTGTGTTTTGCCAACGTAGAACCCAATATGGAGATTGTTTACCCAAAGTGATGGTGTTTTGTTTCCTTGGCCTATCAGGGCCAAGCGTGTGTCCAGACTGTCGGAGAAAAGAAGAAACCTCACAACTTTATAAAAGTTGCAAAGCTCGGTATGTTTATTCACGACTCCGGACGCACACAGAGAAAATCCTCCTAAAAAGGCATGCGTACCCCTGAAAATTTCAGACCTGCTTTTATCCCCCTTCCAAATGCATATGCATACAGTTTCACAATAAGTTCATACATATTCATCCCGCATGACACTTAGCACCAGTTCTTCTTTATCAAAGGAATTTCTAGGTGGGGCAAATTGACCTCGTGGTCTTTTCTGTTTTTCTTTCTCTGTCTCTTTGCTGTCTCGGCATGCGAGTTTTTCCTTCAGCTTTGGCCGTTTGACTTTTCACCGTTGTTAGACACTTCACCTAATTCAGGATGGATCCCTACTCTGTCTCATTCCCCCCTTTCCTAGGAAATAAGTAAATTCTTTTACTTAATGAAAACTTTCATGACATTAAGTGTCTTTTAATGCTTCACTATGTACGTTTGATAAAGAGGTTAGTACAGCCATTCGTTGTAGTATTCTCCAGTTCCAAATTAACAATGTAATAGATAATCTTAAGCTTATCCCAACTAATATTAGTAAAACTACAATAGGGTTGCACAACTTATTAAAGATTCCATTTGCAGTTGGTGACCACCCAAAGATCACATCTCACCAGTGATGATCCATATTTTATTTTATTCTTTGTAGAACTCTGGTTATCTCCTTTGTATCATGTTGGACAGTAATTAAGGTTTTCTTTCCACTTTCTTGGATTTCTTTCAAGACTTCTAATAGGTCTTGGTGCTTAATTAATTGTTTTACCAATGTAAGGTTCGCCCCAATAGGGGGTAGGTGGTAGTCTGTGATACACTGTGTAATTGGCTGTAATCAGCTGGTGGGATGTTACTGGTACCAAATACGAAAAATCACACCAAATAATCTTAACAAAATTACAAATACAGAGATTAGAATGGTTTCTACTAGACAGAATAACATAATTGCTATCAATTTGTACAGCAGCACAAGCAGTTCTCAAGCATACACCCCTTTCTAGTATATACGAGCACAGTTTTCTGGTCAGTGACTGGATGAATTTCAAAGTGGCAAATACCCTGTTCAGTGTCCAAACACATCCTGGGCATTAGCAGTATTGCTTTCACAAATGAATCTCATTTGTTCTCTAGTAATGCAGGATTCTAAGTTTACTGTCTGCCACTTTTCATTCATCTTTTCGTGCCCACACTCTATGTTCTGAAGGATAGAGTGTTGTTTCTTCATGGTTTAATCTTAGGGCAAGGATGGGATGGATAACATAAACAGTGGCATTACATATGGTAAGCACAAAGGCAGTGGCCACATTAGAAACAGGATCATAGGTGAAATTCACCATAGTCCACCAGGATTGAAACTTCCTTTCAAAATCAATTGCATTATCCCACTCAATTTTCCGAATTTCAGCTGGAAAATTACCTTCACCCCTTTCCTATATGATCAGAGCTGCTGTTGCTTGTATCCATAACTGTGCTTGTATACAACTGAAAGCTAAAGACACATTATCTTGAACTATACTAAGTGCTTCTACTATCAATTTGTGGTCTTGGTCCCCGGCCTCTTCATACTTCTTTACTTTGGCAGTACTTTTGAAATCTGTCACTGGCTAGTTCCTAATGCCAATAGAGATTACTATAAAGGCTGCTTCAATTTTGTTAGGCTACCTGCTGCAGCAGTCAGTTTATTCATCAGTATTTCTGAATCAATTCCATTTAAAACTCCTAATCTTGTCCCTAATATGCCAGTTAGATGTTTGTTATGGGGAACAGGAACTGCTTTCTGTCCATGACCATCCCTCCCTGCCAGAGGGATGTGCTGGGCTCACACTGCAAATTCAGACACACTTCACAAGTGTATCTGACAGAGGTTTAGGTCATACTTGAGGCAGATGTTTGTTCTGAAATGTAGAGACCTCAGGGAATCTAACCTCTCCCTCTCCCTCCAAAGTACCTGATTTCTCAGATGTGTGGCAAGCAGGAATGTCTCTCCTGGTCTACAACCTCACCCACCTTGCCCCTAGCTAAGATCAAGCTGTGGACTGTGTTCAGGGCAGAAGATAATGGAGGGGAAATCTTGAGAGAAAAGCCTAAATTCATTGCAGTGCCTCAGAAGAAACTGGGATCAGGTTTCTGCTACTTGAAACACTCAGCACAAAAGTGATGCTCAAAATCTTACAGCCTGCTGCTGTGCTCTGAGGGGGTCTCTCTCTCTACCTCTTTTAAGCAGAATCCAACTGCCTCAGACTGGGACAATCACTGATCCAAATCTCAGTAGGAAAAGGGATACCTATAAATAAGGAAAATCACCTTCCTTGCTTGGATTAATTCACCACCGGCAGTTCAGCAGCCCTTACCAGCCATTGCCTGGGGCTTCAGCCAACCAGCTTGGAAAATGACCTAAGGAAACGGATTTCTTGGTGTTCCTGGTTTTAGGCACCAGGAGAGCTGGCTCCTTCCTTTCTTGTTCTGCTCCTGAGATATGCCTGTTTTTGTGACCATGTTGTCCAGCCCTCAAAGGAAGTTTTTAGGAAGGAGGAGCAGGCTGGTTGGATTTTTGAGTAGCTAATTTGCATTATCAACTCCACACGTTTGAGAGACCATTCTGGATTGAATAATAGCTGTTGTTCAGTCACATTCTTTACTACGTTAGGTTCAAGTTTGGAGTTTGGGTAGAGTCTGAACTAGTATGGGGTGTATAAGGCCCCGCTGTGGTAAAAAGTGCAGTGTCCACTTTGAATTCAAATGAAAGTCTGACAGTAACTCGAGCTCAAAGGCAGGTCACTTCTACAGGCTGTATCAGGGTGAAATTACACCAGCATCTGATTCACTTAGGTTATCACAGACTTCCTGGTGTTCATATACACCAGGGGAGGTTCAGACACTAATTACATCTGGTCTCTCATAAGCCATCCTATTGATGACCCAGCACTTTACTTTGATTTCTTCTCCTCAGATTCCTTGAAGTGTTCACAGTTCCTGTTCTTGCTATTCTTACTGCTCACATACCTGATTCTCGTGGATTACTACAGTAGATACGTTTAAATCTTTTATCTCAGAAGGTTTTCCCATGGATCCAGTATACTGATTAAACGCCAGGGACCAAGGCCATTCAGCATTGCTTTGGGTAGAGGTACTCTCTAGTTCTAAAACTTCAGTTATAATTCCATACAAAACAATTCTGTACACTAAAGTATGAGCTACTCCCGGCTGCAATATACTCATTTTGCCCGAATAAGTTTTAGTCTCAGTTCATTGTCTCCTCGTGTCACTCCTGAAGGGGCTTCTGGGCCTTCTTCACCCGAGAGTAATGGATCCAGGCATTCTGCTCCTTGATTTTGATTGCAGTGAAGGTGGTGACAGGTACTTGCAGTGGTCTCTCCCACTATGGTTCCGAAGTCTTCTCTGTAAGAGACTTAACATATACATCATCCCCAGGCTATCTAACTCCCTGCTCCGAGTTCCAGCCACATGTTTCTCAATTTCTCTGAGCCGTTTGCTTAATGCCACCATGTAAGTGGACATTCTGGACATTACCCTTGTATTCTATATGGTCTTCTATAAGGCATTCCAAAAGGATTCAGCATTCCTTTAGCTCAAAAGGTTTAGTTTGAATTTGCAATAGTGCTAGTGGAAGAGCTTCTTGCCCCAGTCTTATGATTTGCTGCTTAATCAAATGATTCATTCTCTCCCCCTGGCCACTTGATTGGGGGCGGTATGGGGTGTGAAGTTCTTAATATATGTCCAGATGGCTACTAATCTGTTGCACTATTTTGGAAATGAAAGGTGTTTCTTTATCTGAGGATATTGTGGCTGGAACTCTCAAGCGTGGTATTATCTCTTGTAAAAATGATCTGGTCACCTCTTGAGCTTTGACAGTTCTGGTGGGGAATGTTTCTGGCCACCCTGAAAATGTATCTATTAATACCAGTAAATACTGATACCCCCCTTTCCTTGGGAGTTCTGAAAAGTTGATTTGCCGCTGCTGTACAGGCCCATGGCCTCTCCCAGTCTGATCGAGTTTTGGCCCGGGGGGGGTATTTTGATGTTAGTCTGGAGGCAAGGATCACATTATCAGCTCACCTGGGTGATAGTGGCATATAGATTCCTGACAACGATACAACAATTCTTTCAATCAGATGTGTGTTCTAGAAAGCCTGTGGGAGTTACTACTTCAAAGTCAACACTTCATTTCAATGCAGTCTCTATCACTGGCAGCCTTGGTCATTTCGAGAAAGGAGCCACACTCTATAAAAGGCTTTTAAGTAGTTAGGCCCTAGTGTGTTTTCTAGTGCCCTTCCTTCACTAGTAACCACGAAAATGGGAAGGGATTACTAGCTCTCTTTCAATGGTAGCCCACCCCTTGCAGTTGTACGTCTCTTTTGATTAGTATTATTGTATTATGGCTTACCTTTGAGGAAAATCTGTACCTCACCCTTTGCTGCTTTCTTTGCCTCTCCATCCGCCGGCTCATTTCTTTCCTCCAATTTTAAGCTCACTCTCTGGTGTGCCTTAATATGCCTTTTCAGGTAGCTGAACTGCTTCCAGCAGCTGGATTGTCTCTTCTTTCCCTGTGAGGTCAGCAGTCCCCTCTCCTTCCAGATGGCTCCATGTGCATGCACAACTCTGAATGCCTTTTGCTGTTTCTAAGGCATGGGTCCATGCATTTATCTCAGCATCCTGTGCAGAGGTACCTGTTGGTAAGGGTCCAGTCTCTATTACCTCTCTGCAGGTAGTCACTGTTAACTTTGCAATGTCGCTTTCTTGTCAGTGAACCAGGTCTCTGCATCGTCCGGAGGAGTGTCCTTTAAGTCTGGGTGGCTGGAGTACGTAGCTTCAATGGTCTCTAGGCAATCATGGTGTACTGCTTCTCCTTGATTCCACTGAGAAAAGAAGCTGGGTTGACAATATTAGTCACCACTATCTCTACATCAGCTTGCTCTACCATGATGGCCTGGTGTTTCAGAAACCTCTCTGGTGAGAAGCCAGTGGCCACCCTTTACTTCCAGTGCTGCGGACACGGTGTGGGACACTAGCACAGCCATTTTTGTCCCAGGGTAAACTTGTGTGCCTCTTGAATGTTCAGCAAAACTGCTGCTACAGCTCTGAGGCAACCTGGCCATCCTTCGGCTGTTGCATCTAGTTGCTTAGAGAAGTAAGCAACTGCCCTCCGGTATGGACCCAAGTCCTGAGCCAATATTCCCCGGGCAATTCCTTGAGTGGAAAAATAGAAAGAATGCTTTACTTACATCTGGAAGTTTCAAAGCTGGAGCCGACATGAGGGGACTCTCTAGCTGGCGAAAGGCCAGTGTGGCGTCTCTTGTCCACTGGAGATCTCTGTTTCCATTGGCAATAAGAGCATAGAGGGGTCTGGCGAACAGTCCATAATTATAAACTCACAGCTGGCACTACTCTGCCATGCCTAAGAAGGTTTGGAGTTCTTTCGTTGTCTGGGGTTCAGGGTTTGGCATAGGGCTTCCTGTCAGGTTTATTTTGGCTGTTTGAGGGGCCTGGGAGGCCCGGAGGTGGCCCGGAGGTGGCCCGGAGGTGGCCTTGGGGCACCCGCGTATCGAAAGACGAGAAGAGGCTTCAGTTCTTCTTTCTGGTTTTATGTTTATTAATTGTTTATCTAAAAGATGTTCTTTCGGCCTAACAAAGATCTGCTCAGCAGTCAGCCATGGGCACACTGTGCCGTCCCACGGACCGCCACGTATCTTTATACCCCTAGTTACGTATACAATATTTATCATTTTTCCCCAATACCATCTATTCTTATAACTCGGTGTACTCTTAGTAATAACCAATAGAAAGGTGCCACCGTGGCCAAAGAAGATGGAGGAGAGGAGGAAGAAGGAGGAGGACAGGACACACTCCAATTCCTCCATCTTACTCCTCTAAACCCCCCTGTACATAAATCTTAAACTTTGTGTCTCACCCTCTAATTAACTAATCTCTTCACCATTCACCCGGTGAAGCCCTCATCTTTGTCGTCTCCTGTGCAGGGTTAAAGTCCAGCTACCAGACACTTCTGGCAACATTCTAGGACTCCCGAGACCCCCAAGCTGGTCTCGGAGGCTCAGCATCTCAAGACTGAAATCTTGAGATCTGACAGCTTCCCTGCCTTAAAGTCTGCTGCTCAGCACTCACTTCATACCCCAGGTAGATTACCTTCTGTTTCACTACCTGTGCCTTTTTCTTTGAGACTCTGCATCCTTGGAGTCCTAGGAAATTCAAAAGGCTTACCGTCCAGGCTTATCTCACTTCCCTCGTCCGAGTGGCTACTAGAAGATCATCCATGTACTGCGACAACCTCCTTTCCTCTTGTGGAGCTTCCCGGGACTCTGGGTCTTTGAAAGCTGTTCTCCAATCGGAGTTCTCCAATCGGAGAATTTTGAAGCCTTCAGGCACATGGATATGTGAGCTTGTGACTGAATGCAAAAATTTTCTGGCTGGCTTCGTGGATAGGGAGGCAAAAGAAGGCATCTCTTAGGCCTAAAACAGTAAACCAGGTTAGCTCAGGTGTTAAACAAGTTAGTAAGGTCTATGGATTTGCTACCACAGGGTACAAATTCTGTGTTATCTTATTGACCGCCCTTAATCCAGTACTACCAGTTATTGGACTGATTCCTTCCTTACCTTCCCTTTGAGGGTACTACTCAGTTCTCACTGGTTGTGTTCTTTCATTAAGCTTGATGGGGGAGCATCCCATGGGGGAGCATCTTTCACTCTCCCTGGTGCAGCAGAGGCCCATACCCTTGAAAACACTTATTTACTTATTCTAATATCTCCTTACTAATGTCTTTCTTAATTTCAGTGACTGTTAATATTAAGCCTAACATCTTTATATTATTTGCCTCCAGAGTAACATTTCTCATTTGAGAATGTTTAGCAAATTGAGCGAATTGTACAAAAGCTTTTAGGTACACATAGTACACATGTTACTTTAAAGGTTTGCAAAAGTATGCCTTCTCAGACTGGCCAGTTGTTCATTCCCCACACTACAACATAAACATTCTCCACAGGTACTAAAGCTTTATTTAAAACTGAATATATGACCCTTGTGCCGACAAAAAAAATTCTTCCTTTTTGGGGAGGTCATCTTTACCCCTCCTCCCTTACCTTGGGAGGAAGCCTTTAGCAGGTCATATGTACTCACTTTGCGAACTGTGATTGCTTTGCATTTCAGCATGATAATCCTTGCCTGATTTCATACATTGCTATCTTATGCTGCATGCTGAACAACATGTTGGATTTGCTTTCTCTTTGCCTTGTTTTCCTTTTCAAGGGCCAAGACCAGAGAGCGGTCTGATCTCACAGTCTCTTTGTCATTCTGGGTGATTTCTTAAAACAAAAGACATTTCAGCATACAAAACCTATCCCATTTATCTTCCTATTATAAAACAGTACTAACAGCAATGAAGCACTATAAATCTTTTTATTTTCTGAGCTGCTCTTACTGGCAACCTCCTCCCAGTGAGCCCCTCCCAAAAGGGGCTAATTTAGGAACCTGTTTGCTCTGGTCAGTTCTCATTATTTATTTCTCCTTGCCCTATCTCGCTTCCACTGAAACCTTTTTACAGACCTTCACAGTAGTTTCTCAGTTTTCCTCCTATACACACAGCTCCAGGTGGCAGGTATCAGATGTGATTCCCACACACAAGCTCTAAGACCTTAGGTTCTGAATCCACTTGACCAGAAACCTCTAATTTACACTTGGGGCGTGTGCCTTGACACTTATTAGAACAGCGAAACAGCAATACCAGTGTTTCTCATAAACACCGCACTGCAATAATACCTGCACATCCAGCTTTTGCCCACAGGCCATTCCTGTGTTCCCTGGGGAGACGGGGCAGCCAGAGCTGTCCCTGGTCCCAGGGGACAGCCACTGTCACCTCACACAGCATGCTAGCCTCTTGATGTACCAAAGGCTCCCCAAAATTGCCCACAAAGGCAGGCTATTCTGTTTGTTACAGAGAACTGTAAATCCTTACAGCAGGTTGTTTCCAGTAAAGACTTACTGCAGTACCAACTGAAGTCTCATAAATCTCATAAGTCTCGTTAACTAATTCATCTCATTCATCCCTTCTATATAAACTCAGTTTTACAAAATATCAGTCTTTTCTAGTTCTCTTCTTGCACAATCTAATTAAGCACTGTGTCTACTTACACTTCTTTTGCTGCTTTGCAAACAGGCTGTGCTAGTCACAGCCGAAACTCTGATATGCCCACAGACACATGCACTCTCCCCCCCCACCTTTATCTCAAATTCACTAGAGCCAAGGCTTGAATTACTATGAGGGGGAGAATTCTTGGAATTCCTTTAACTCACTTTATCGAAGTTAAACATAAATCACCGTACTATAGTTCTCCTATGTAAAATGCTACTCTTGTTGCAACAAAATCTTAAAATCTCCACAAATACCACTCTACAATCTGAGAATCAAATTACCACAATGCAGCGGAAGAAAATCACCACACAAAATCACTGGGAAAGGGCATATTTCTCAAAGTGCTCACTTTTCTCAACACAACACAGCATACCATAATTCGGCATTTACTCATCAATTTTCCTGGACACAATCAAAATAACAGCACACAGTCTAGAGATCAAGTCCAAACATCCAAGGCAAAGGAACTCTCTGAGCTCATACTCACGGTTAAAATGTACCAAATCTACACAAATCACTACATTCAAACACGATAAATACCGTCACTGACATTCCTCCTCTCGCTTCTCCGCAGGGCACTTCTCTCCCTGCCCCCGCAGCCTGTTGCAGCCGGCACCTCTGGCGTCACTCGGCTGCTTCAAACACAGGGAGTACTGACCCCCCCCGCACTGTAGGGCACTGTAGATTTACTCTCTTTTATACACCATACACTTATCACCTGCACGATCACAAACACAGTGCACTGAGCACACACATTAACCATACAGCAACACAGTGTCCGGACATCACACACACACACACAAACAAAACACACAGGGGCTCACCAGTTCTGCTCTATCAGAACTACGAATCCCCAATACACACATACACGGGTTCACCCGGCTTACCCCCAAAGCCGCTAGTTGTCTGCTCTATTAGAACGACGAACCCCGTCTCTAATACAGCTGAACCCATGAACCCAGACGTCTCTGGGTGGTTTACTCCCTTTCTCTCCTTCCTCCCCCCTGGGGCTCCCTAGTACATACCATATCTTCCTCCGCAGGCCAGCGGGTTGTTGTCTGTCCTCGCAGGTAGCGAGTTGAGACAAGTGGAGCCCCACCAGGAAAAAATCCTGGGGCGCGCCTTGGAGGTCCGTCTATCCCCCCTGCCCCCGCGGGGGCAGAGAACTCCTGCCTGGCTCGCCAAAATGTTTTGCGGAGAAAAGAAGAAACCTCACAACTTTATAAAAGTTGCAAAGCTCAGTATGTTTATTTACGACGCCGGACGCACATGGAGAAAATCCTCCTAAAAAGGCATGCGTACCCCTGAAAATTTCACACCTCATTTTATCCCCCTTCCAAATGCATATGCATACAGTTTCACAATAAGTTCATACATATTCATCCCGCATGACACTTAGCACCAGTTCTTCTTTATCAAAGGAATTTCTAGGTGGGGCAAATTGACCTCGTGGTCTTTTCTGTTTTTCTTTCTCTGTCTCCTTGCTGTCTCGGCATGCGAGTTTTTCCTTCAGCTTTGGCCGTTTGACTTTTCACCGTTGTTAGACACTTCACCTAATTCAGGATGGATCCCTACTCTGTCTCATTCAGGAGACAGTCACAAGATTTTGTTCAGTTGAGTGCTTGTGCAGTTTCAGTTTAGATGTAGTGTAATATAGTAAAGAATAATACTCAGATACGTCAGATCAGACGTGGCGACCCGCTGAATTTAAGCATATTAGTCTGCAGCGGAAATGAAACTAACGAGGACTCCCTCAGCAACGGTGAGTGAAGAGGGAAAAGCCCAGCGCTGAGTCCCTGCCCCGCGGTGGGGCACAGGACATGTGGCATACAGAAGCCCCTCTCTCTGACGGGACTCTCGAGGGACCCAAGTCCTTGTGATAGAGGCTACAGCCCACAGATGGTATGAGGCCAGTAGCAGCCTCCTGGCACGCCGGGCGTGGGGCTTTTCGGAGTCGGGTTGCTTGGGAATGCAGCTCAAAGCGGGTGGTAAACTCCATCTAAGTCTAAATATTGGCATGAGACCAATAGCCAACAAGTACCGTAAGGGAAAGTTAAAGAGAAATTTGACGAGAAAGTTCAAGAGGGCGTGAAACCATTAAGAGGTAAATGGGTGGGGCCAGCACAGTCCACCTGGAGGACTCAACCCGGCGAGTTGTGGTTGGCCGGCGGAGGTTCGGCGGATCCTCTCCTCCGCCTCCCCTCTGTCCCCCGGGCAAACCCGTCCGTGGGGTCGGGCCGGAGGGGGTGGGCCAGGAGGGGAAGGCAAGTGCGGGGACCACCTCCCAGCTTGCAGCCGGCCCCAGCCAGGCACATTTCCTCCACAGCTGTGTGGTTGCTTGATTTTGGGCTTTCTCCTAGTAATGGTCTTAACCCAGTCAAAATCTGTGGTTGGTACAAGTGTATGTGAACAAGCGGAGCCCTTCAAAAAGGATGCATCTGTACAGACCCATTCCTGTGTGGAGTGTTTGAGCTTATCTGTGGGTTCAGGGGGTGTTGTGGAGGAGGCCTGCCTACAATGTGAACAGGTGAACGACCTCCTTTCGCTGGTGGCCGAGCTTAGGGAGGAAGTTGAAAGTTAAGGAGTATCAGGGATAGTGAAAGGGAAATAGAATGGTGGAGTTCAGCCCTTACATCTTTAAGGGATGCCACGCAGAGCCAGAGGACTCTTATGCCTCTTACTCTCAGGCAATAGAAGGGCACCTGGTAGACGAAGGGGAGTGGAAATGCATCCCTGCTCGGGGAGGTAATAACAAAAATCCCTCCTGCCCCTCATCCCCTAGCCAGGTGCCACTTCAGAACAGGTATGAGGCCCTGGATCTAGAGGGCCAGTGAGATGATTTAGAAGAAAATTATCTCCCCAGTAAGCCTCCCAATTATGACTCGTCTAAAAAATGGATCACCACCTCTAACATCAAGAAGAAAAGAAGGGTAATCAGAGTGGGTGATTCTCTTCTGAGGGGAACAAATGTAAATGTAAAGCTCGGTATGCTTTTATTACGACGCGCGCTGGACGCAAGCCTCCTTAAAAGGCATGTCTAAATGTCACGCAAAATAAATATGTATAAACCTATTGTAAAACTGTATGCATATACATTAAAAAAAAATAAAAAAACCCCTAAAATCTTCAAAAGTACGCATACCTTTTAAAGAAGCTTGCGTCCAGCGCGCGTCGTAATAAAAGCATACCGAGCTTTACAACTTTTATAAAGTTGTGAAGTTTGTTCTTTTCTCCACAAAACACAGAGGGCCCCATATGTCAACCCATCCCAGAGGGAGGTCGGCTGCCTTCCTGAGGCCTGGGTACAAAATATCACTGAGAGACTTTCTAGACTGATTCAGCCCTCTGATTATTACCCACTGCTGATACTCAAGGCTGGCAGTGATGAGATTGAAAAGAGGAGTGTCAAGGCAATTAAAAGGGAATTTAGGGTGCTGGGTCAAGTGGTTGATGGGACAGGTGCACAGGCAGCGTTCTGCTCAGTCCTTTTGGCGGCAGAGAAAAATGATGAAAGAAATAGGAGAACTCACATTATTAACAAGTGGTTCAAGGATTGGTGTCATCGGCAAAATTTTGGATTCTATGATCATGGGGCAACTTTTACAGCACCTGCTCTACTGGAATCAGATGGGATACTCTTGTGAGCTTAGTTGTTAATTGCAGCTCCGAGATACGTAAAAAGTCTCTGTTTCTGCCCACGTGTCCAAAGAACAAGTCAGAGCTCTTCAGTTTTTGGTCTGTGACGTTATTTATTAAATCTTATATATAAAATTTTCCTCCTGCCCAGCCGAGGTCTGCTCAGCAAGGCAGCCAGCGGCACTCTGACTGCCCTTGTGTCTTTTTATACTACAAACTACGTATAACATATTTACAATTACTTTCCAGTACCCATCACCTATGTTAGACAGTGAACTTGTATTCTAAACCAATCCCAAAGTGCCAGCATCACAGCAGAAGATGGAGGCAGAGAAGAAGAAGAAGAAGAAGGACTGGACACGCCCAAGTCCCTCCATCTTATCCCCAAAACCCCCATTCCAAAAATCCTAAAATCTACCTTTTCACCCGGTGATAATTTTATTATTGCATTATTTTAACTTCTGTGACTTTCAGGTCCTCATACAAAGCTGGTTATTTGCTCCACAGGTCATAATCCAATCCACAGGTGTTCTTGGCTGTGTGCCAGGGTCTCCGAGCCCCCCGGCAGGGGCCCTGGCAACTCTGGACACCCAGATGGATGTACTGAGTTCTGACAGGATACATGTCTCTGTTAAGGGCTGAAGGTTTTTAGCACATGAACGGGCAGACCTTGTTGAGAGGGCTTTAAACTAGGTCTGAAGGGGGAAGGGGATGCATTTGGGCTGTCTGGAAGCATGCCCAAGGGTGGTAAGACTGTGTTAGGGGAGAAATCAGTGTCCCAGCTGAGGTGCACGTATACTAATGCGCGTAGCATGGGTAACAAACGGGAAGAGCTGGAGGCCATGGCGCAACAGCAGAGCTATGATGTAGTCGCCATCACAGAAACATGGTGGGATGACTCACATAGTTGGGGCACTGCACTGGATGGCTACAAGCTCTTCAGAAGAGACAGAAAAGGGAGAAGAGGTGGAGGGGTGGCCCTTTATATTAGGCAGGTTTTGGATGTCATAGGTATTGAAACTAATGATGATGAAGTTGAGTCCATATGGGTAAGAATTAGGGGGAAGCCCAGCAAGGCTGACATCCTACTGGGAGTCTGCTATCATCCACCCAACCAGGATGAAGAGGTGGACAACTTATTCTATAAGCAATTGAACAGTGTTTCAGGATCATCAGCCCTTGTTCTTGTACGTGACTTCAACCTAGCAGACATCTACTGGGAACTTAATACAGCAGAAAAACAGCAGTCTACAAAGTTTTTAGAGTGTGTGGAGGATAACTTTTTGTCACAACTGGTGGGAGAGCCCACCAGGGGAGGGACTGTGTTAGACCTGTTGTTCACAAATAGAGATGGACTGGTGGGTGATGTGGAGGTTGGACGCCACTTTAGGCACAGTGATAATGAAATTATAGAATTCTTGATAATTGATGAAATAAGGAGGAATATAAATAAGATCTCTATGTTGGACTTCCAGAGGGCAGGCTATTGGAATAATACCAATATAGCCAAATATAGCTGGAACGAGACGTGCCTGAGCTTGTCTGGCCCTTGCTGCTTGACCAAAAGGCGGCAGCTGTGGTGATTTTACCTCAGAGACACCTTTGGCTAGCTAGATGCTGCAGCTGGGTCCATAAAGACAAGTCCAGACATGCAGGAGCTCAGGTTTACCTTGGTGGAGAAGCTTTAAGGCGAGGATGAAGGAAAGGAGTCGGTTCTGATGGAGGGTTTCGATCCAGAGCTTTTTTCCTGGCCCACAGGCCTCTGAATCCAGTAACAGCTCCAACAGAACTTCCAGACCGCATGGTTGCTGTTCCTTTTAACCCCGGGGAGAGGGGGAGGGAAGGAATAGGGATCCCACCAACCAGGTAGGGGGAGGGAAGTCTCAGGGCACAAATGACACCTGGATGGCCCAATGTCCTCCAGGGGTGGAAGGCATCTTTTGAATTCTGCCAATCACTTGACGCCCTTCTGGAATGCCAGGACTAACAGACAGCCCTCAGCAAGGGTCATGGGGGGGCGGAAAGGAGAGGTGATTGGCACCTGGGGAAGGACCGGGATAACTGAGGTAAGCTATGACATCACACCGCAACAGCAGACTTTGGCCTATTTAAGAGACTTATTCAGAGAGTTCCTTGGGAAACAGTCCTTGAAAACAAAGGAGTTCAGGAGAGATGGGTGTGCTTCAAATCAGATATCCTGAGGGCACAGGAACAGACTGTCCCTGTCTGCCAAAAGCAAACGTCAAGTCTGGATGAGCAACAAGGTTTTGAAGGAACTCAGGAATAAAAAAAAAAGTAACATCTTTAAAAGGAGGGACTGATTTCTCAGGAAGTATTTAAGGGAGCTGCTAGGGCATGTAGAAAAATTAGGGAGGCCAAAGCTCAGTTTGAACTTAACTTGGCAACTTCTGTTAAAAATAATTTAAAAAATTTTTACAAATATATTAATGGTAAAAGGAAGGGTATAACCGACCTCTGTTCCTTATTGGATGAGGAAGGCAACCTAGTAACTAAAGATGAGGAAAAGGTGGAAATGCTTAATGCCTTCTTCGCCTCAGTCTTTAGTGGTAAGACAACTTCTCCTCAAGACAACTGTCCTCAGGGATTGGTAGGTGGTGCCAGGGAGCAGAATAGTCCTCTTGCTATCCAAGAAGAGGCAGAAAACTGCTGGGACACTTGGATATTTATAAATCAATGGGACCAGATGGGATTCATCCTAGGGTGATGAGGGAGCTGGCAGATAAGCTTGCGAAGCCGCTCTCCATCATTTATCAAGAGTCGTGGCTCACTGGGAGGTTCCAGATGATTGGAAACTGGCCAATGTGACATCCATTTACAAAAAAAAAGGTAGGAAGGAGGATCCTGGTAATTACAGGCCAGTTAGTCTGACCTCAGTACCAGGTAAGATAATGAAGCAGTTCATACTGAGTGCTATCACACAGCACTTACAGGATGGCCAGGGTATCAGACCCAGTCAGCATGGGTTTACGAAGGGTAGGTCATGTCTGACCAACCTGGTCTCCTTCTATGACCAGGTGACCTGCATGGTGGATGCAGGAAAGGCTGTGGATGTTGTCTATTTAGACTTCAGCAAGGCCTTTGATACTGTCTCCCACAGCATACCCCTGGAGAAGCTGGCAGCCCATGGCTTAGACAGAAGCACTCTTCGATGGGTTAGGAACTGGCTGGATGGCCAGGCCCAGAGAGTGATGGTGAATGGTGCTGCATCCAGCTGGTGGCCAGTCACCAGTGGTGTCCTTCAGGGATCTGTACTGGGACCGGTTCTATTTAATATTTTTATAGACGACTTGGATGAGGGCATCGAGTCCTTCATTAGTAAATTTGCAGATGACACTAAGCTGGGAGCTTGTGTTGATCTACTGGAAGGAAGGAGGGCTCTGCAGAGAGACTTAGATCGGTTGGATGGATGGGCAGAGTTCAACAGCATGAAGTTTAATAAGTCTAAGTGCCGAGTTCTACATTTTGGCCACAAAAATCCCCTACAACGTTACAAGCTGGGGACAGTGTGGCTGGACAGTGTTCAGGCGGAAAGGGACCTGGGGGTGCTGGTTGACAGCGGGTTGAATACAAGCCAGCAATGTGCCTTGGTGGCCAAGAAAGCCAATGGCATCCTGGCCTGCATTAGGAATCGTGTGGCCAGCAGGAGCAGGGAGGTAATTCTTCCCCTGTACTCGGCGCTGGTGAGACCGCATCTTGAGTACTGTGTCCAGTTCTGGGCCCCTGAGTTTAGGAAGGATGTTGAGATGCTTGAGTGCATCCAGAGGAGGGCAACAAGTCTTGTGAGGGGCTTGAAACACAAGCCCTATGAGGAACATTTGAAGGAACTGGGGTTGTTTAGCCTGGAGAAGAGGAGGCTTAGAGGTGACCTTATTGCTCTCTACAACTTCCTGATGAGAGGTTGTAGACAGGTGGGGGTCGGTCTCTTCCACCTGGCAGCAACTGACAGAACAAGAGGACACACTCTCAAGCTACATCAGGGAAGGTATAGGTTGGATATAAGGGAAAAAAAATTCACCAAAAGAATAATAAAGTACTGGAATGCTCTTCCCAGGGAGGTGGTAGAATCACCATCTCTGGATGTGTTTAAAAAAAGACTGGACATGGCACTTGGTGCTATAGTCTAGTTGAGGTGCTGAGACAAAGTAGAAATTCCCCAGAGTAGAAATCCATTTTGATTTAGGTGAAATGTACATCTTTGAGTCTGTGGCTAGAAAACATAGCTATGTAGCCTGACTGCAAAGCCTAGGCTCAGAGAAACTGATTCAGTGAAAGACAGAGATAAGGAGGGGGAGACAGAAAGTGATAAAGAGAGACAGAGACTGCTGTGAAAGCAGATCAACCTGACCTAGGAATTCTTTCTGATAAAGAAGAATATTACAGTGACCTTAGGAGGTCACTGGGTGAGAGAATGACGAGAATCTTGTTCCTTGATCAGAAGGCTTGATTTATTGATATATAATATATAATACATTATAACTAACTAAAAAGAATAAAGAGAGAGCTTGCAGAGACTGCTAAACTAAGAATAGAATAGAAGGAATCTAAAACCAAGAGAGTTCTCTGTCCCTGTGTTCCAGAGAGCTTGCCCTGTGATTGGCCCTTAATTGTACACATGGAACATGAACCAATCCCAGGTGCATCCTATTGCATTCCACAGCAGCTGATAATCATTGTTTACATTCTCTTTCTGGGGCCTCAGCTTCCCAGAAAATGAACAAGTCCCAAAGAAAGGATTTCTATGAAAAAATGTCTGTGACAGAAGAACTAGCAGCAAATGTCACACGAAATTAGCAAAAATGAATATGCATGAACCTAGTGTGAAATTGTATGCATATCTATTTGAGAAGGGGTTAAAAAGGGACCTGAAGTTCCCAGAAGTACGCATGTCTTTTAAAGAGGGTAACCTCCACATAAACATACCTGCTTTACAACTTTCACAAAGTTGTTGAGTTTTTAGCTATCTCGGCAAAACATTCCGGCAAGCTAGCCAGGAGGAACCGTCTCTGTCCCCGCAGAGGCAGGGGAGAACAGACTGACTCCTAGGTGTGCCCCGGGATTTTCCTGGAGGAGCTTGGCTCGTCTCGGCTTGACTCCTGCGGAGACAGACAAGGACCTGCTGGTGTGCAGAGGATACGGTATTTATATAGAGTCCCCCGGGAGAAAAGAGAGATAGGATGGCGGAATAAGTCATTCAGAGACGTCTGAGTGCTTGGCCTGTAGTTGCAGTCGATCGAGGGGCTAGACTAGAGACAGGGGTTAACTATTTAATAGAGCAAACCACTAGCGACCCTGGGGGTGGGTCAAGTGAACCTCTGTGTGTGTGTGTGTGTGTGTGCGCGCATGTGTGTGTGTGGTGTCCGGACACTATATCATTGTATGGTTAATGCATTGTGTTTCTAATCATGCAAGTGCATGGTGTATAAAAGAGAGTATATCTACAGTGCGGGAGGGGTTTCTACCCGCGACTGAAAGTGCTAAGTGAGGCCTGAGGCACTAGCCAGGGCAGGCTGTGGGGGCAGGGAGCGCCCAGCAGCGAAGTAGAGCAAGTAGTAGAGAAGCGTGGGTGAGGACGTTGATTGAGTAAAGGTGGTGAATTGTGGTGTGGATTGTGCACGCTTTTGCCATAGTTAGACGAACCCAAGGGGTTCCTCTGCCCCAGTGGTTTAGACACTACCCCTAGGAGTTTGTGAATCCTGTGAATTATTAGATAGATAGAGGAGACGAACGAGTTCATTTAGAAGAGCTTTATCAGACTTCAGCTGGTACTATAGTAAGTCTGGACTGGGAACAACCTGCCATAGCGGATTTAGAGTTCCCTGTAATAAACAGAATAGTCTGCCTCTGCGGGCAATTCCTTAGAGCCTTTAGTGCATCAAGAGGCTGGCACGCTGTGTGGGTATTATTGCAGTGCGGAGTTTGTGAGAGACGCTGGTATTGCTGTTCTAATAAGCATCAGGGCACATGCCCAAGTGTAAATTAAAGTTTCCTGATCAAGCTGATTCAGAACCTAAGATCTTAAAGCTTGTGTGTGAGAAATCACATCTGATACCTGCCACCTGGACTTTTGTGTGAGTGGAAGACTGGGAAACTACTGTGAAGCTCTGTGAAGAGATGTTTGGGTGGAAGCGAGATAGGGCAAGGAGAAGGAGATAATGAGAGCTAACCAGAGCAAAGAAGTTCCTTAGGCTAGCCCCTTGGGGTGCATCCTGGCCCACTAGAAGGAAGTCACCAGTAGGGGGGGCTCTGAGAATAAAAAAGAACTTATCCAATATTGAACGCGCTGGTGGCCATTATACAGGTTAAAGGACGGAGCAAAGTGCCCACCCATGGGAACTTTAGGTTATAATAGCTTACTGCAGTCATTGTTGTTTTTAAGATGGGAAAGTAAATGGGATGAGGTCTCGTATGCTGATATGCTTTTTGTTTTATGAAATCACCAAGAATGGCAAAGGGACTGTAGGATCAGACCACCCTCGGACCCACTGGTCTTGGCCCTTGAAAAGTAAAACAAGGCAAAGAGAGGGCAAATCAAACGTTGTTGTTCAGCATGTAGCATAGGACAACGGTGTATGAGATCAGACAAGGTTTATCATTCTGAAGAGCAAGAACGAGATACATTTGAGTAGATGAAAGCTCCTCCAAGGAGGAGAGAGGTTGAAGATGAAGAGGAAAGAGACTTCCCCAAAAAGGAGGAGGACTCAAGCTGAGAAGGCACATCCACTAGAATCCACCCCCCCTCCGACAGTCCAGTTGCATCTAGAACTAGGAGGCAAGCAGTGTTACAAGCCCCTTTGCAAGAGACAGTGGGACCAGAAAGAGGGAGATTCATGATTAAAGTGCCATTTACCACTCTTGATTTAGAGGCATGGGAAAAGATTGCTAGGAATTATCGTATTGATCCGATACTTACTGCCAAACGTCTACGATATGTTATCAAGCAACACAATCCAGATTAGGCTGACATCCAGTTACTACTGGATGCTTTCAGTGAAACGGAAAAACAGCTGATCTTAAAGACAGCAGGGACTTTGGCTGAAGACTACTGCAAGAGCAAGCATGTAGATGTGAAAGAATATTTCCCCCTCCAAGACCCAGAATGAGATCCTAATACATCAGCAGAGGTAAAGAAATTAGCAGATTACCAAGAGCAGATTGCAACAGTGGTAGAAAGAGCTATTCCAAAAACCATAAATTGGTCTGCCTTATGTTCCCTTAAGCAGAGGCCTTCTGAGACTCCATCTGAGTTTCTAGAGCATTTAAGAGATGCTATGTGTGGTCATACATCATTAGATGCAGGCTTTTTCCATTCATTTAATCTTAGTGCAATGATGAAGTTTGGGCATAGGTTGGACGTGATGATCTTGGAGTGTCGCAGACATGTTTTCATTAAAATCCTTTCATTAGGATTTTTCCTGCTGAAGCTGAGAAGTTTCAGCAACAAAGTGTAAACAGTGGTTATCTGCCGCTGTGGAATGCAACAGGTGGATCCGTGATTGGTCTCCTGTGGATGTTTGGATTTACTGACCGCTCACGGCAGAGCTTGGTCTCGCTTTCTGCTGAGACACAGAACTTTGTTATTCATTCTTTTCTATTCTTAGCTTAGCTAGCCTGCTCAGAACTTTCCTTCTATTTCTTTTTAGTATAGTTATAATGTAGTATATATATCATAAAATAATAAATCAAGCCCTCTGAACGTGAGGTCAACATTCTTGCCTCTCTCTTCATCCTGCAACCCGTGTGACCACAGTCACAACTGGTGAACCCCGAGTGACTGAGGAGGACAAATTATCAATTGGTGACCCCTAGTCTAAAGAGCAAATCATCACTTGATGAGACCCCAGAGGAGCAATTGCTGCAGTGGGTAAACCCCGAATGTGTGGCATTGATGGTTGCTTCACAAGTGACCACAGAAGTGGATTCTAGCCAGGAGCTGAAAAACTGAAGATCCTGATTTGGACAGAGTTCACAGCAAGGCTGACCACAAAGAGAACCTTCTGAATAGCCTCCAGGAAGATGTTCGGAAAGCGCAGCAGCACCATGCAGCAGGCCAGAGAGTGCTGGTTACTGTCACAAGGTACTGTTGGTTTTTCCCTCCCTGAAAATGCGGCCATTCGCAGTTTGTGGCTGCTGATGTGGAGGACTTCCCCCATAGAGGAGGTTCGATTCTCCCTTTCAGAGGAGAAACTTAATTCCCTCTGGCAAAAATGGAATGAAGAGGATGGAATTCTCCTGTTGGAGACAAATTTCTATGAGTTTTTTCAATGGGCAAAGCTCTTTGGGTTCTTTACGAATGTGCTGTATGCACTTGATGTGTTCCTATGGGAATGCATGGTCTCCATTTTCCAATCCGTTTTGGACCGTGGGTTTGGATACCTCTGGATTTATCCAGCATTTAGAATGCTCTTTCCAGTCTTGAAGTGGAGAGCAGCTGTTTTTCCCTGGATTGCTAACTGCAACCGGCTCGCCCCATTTCCCCCGACTCCAGCAGGAGAAGACCCTTTGGAGGGGGACGATCTGTTGCTTCCCAGGCCCCCTGCATCCCGGCGCGGGGGGGCGAAGTTTCGCCTGGAGCCGAAAAAGTTTTTTTTACTGTGTCTTCGGAGCATGCTCAGATGGGGCCGTCTTTCTCCCCCCCTTCTCACTCTCTGGGGGGTGAAGAGTGGGCGATGCCGCCCCGGCCGGCGCTGCGAGCACCGCCCCTGGCAGCCCTGCAGGCCCCGCCATGGCCGGTCTCCTGGACCCCGCCCTGCTCAGAGATGGGGGCGGCACCGGTCTCCAATGCCCCCCTGCCTGCCGGCCCTGTGGGGCCGCCTCCCGGACCTGCCCCGCGGCCGCCTCCCCGGGCGGTCCTGCCCACGGCTTCACCGGCTTCCACGCCTGCGCCTGAGAGCTCAGAAACACTGCTCCCTGCGGCTGCGCCGCTGTTGCTAGGCGACAACAACGCGACTGCTGCTTCCTGCTCAGCGGGGGATGACCCCTCTCTGGCCTCGATGCCTCCGCAGCCGACCCCAGAGCCAGGGGCAGGAGACGCTGCGGCCCCAGTGCCGTGCCTGCTGCCGCTCACGGAGCCAAGCGACACAGCAGCGGCGTGTTCACGCACACCCCCACCGCCACAAACCGAGCCAGTCCCTGTTCAGCATGATGCTGAAAACGCCGCCGAACCTGCGGGACTGTCGGAGCAGCCTGCGGCGGCTCCTGCGTCCAGAGCGATTTCCCCCCCGAGTTTTTCAAGCTGTCCCAGGGCTGCCCCTGTGGGGGGAGCTAGGACAGGGGAAGAGACCGTTAGCCTCTCCTTCTGTGGAGAAGGCATTGCCCAACAGCTTGGGGCGGGGGCAGCTCAGCTGCCTGTTTTCAAAATCACCGTTCTTGGCGGGTTGGGGGGTGTTTGGTCGGGGATTGCCCCTTGGAGGTTGCCGTCTCTGCCGCCCCTCTCGCGCCCCAGCGGCGAGGGGCAGGTGGGTCCAAAGAGTTCTGCCCCTGCTCCTCAGCCCAGAGAGGGTGGTGCTGTGAGGCAGATGGGAGAAATACCTGTTGCATTTGCATTGCAGAGGCAGAGGGCACAGCGGGAAGCGATCATGTCTTGTTTGCTGTGGGGAAAAAACATCCCCAGACCCGAGATGGGATTTCTGGGGATGGTTTCTGTCTCCCCACTGCTGGCATGCCTTGGTGATTTTGGTGAAAGGAAGCGTTTGGTCACCTGTTCTGCCATTGTTCTGGCAGTGTGGGGCCAGGCTGTGAGAATGCAGAGCCTGCCTGGCTGGTGGGGCCTGGGCTGTTGGGCTCGGGTCCCTGGGCCAGGGCCACCTCCCGGCCTCCTAATGGGTTTGGGGGTTTTGCTTCCCCTTTCCAGTCCTGGGCCGCCTTTCTGTGGGCCAGATCTGGGGTTTCTGATCCGTCCACATGGGCCAGGCCCCCCCAGGGCCTTTCTCTGGCTGCTCTGCTGCTGCTTCTTTTTCTTATTAAAAAAAAAAAATTAAATTAAATAAAAAGAGTTGAAATAGCTGGCAGCAGCTCTGAAGCATTGAAGGGCAAAAAATTAGCTTCAGCCTAAGTTGTTCAATAAAGGGCTGTGTCAAGACATTCCAGAAGTTGTCCCAAAATTGTTTGAAATTGTTTGACCACTGTCAATGGACTTTTGATAGCTATTGATGGACTTTTCTGCAGCAAGCCTGTTTCAGGAGCAAAAAGGAGTCTCAGACATGTCAAAGAGGAACATCTTCAGTCCATGGACTTTTCCTGAAACTCAGATGCTTGGACTGGCATTTTCTTTGCGTTGTTTTTGCATTTTCTTATATTGTAAGATTTAGTGATTTGATAGAATTGTATGTTCTACAGGTGAAGAAATTCCCTGTTCATTCCACACCAGCACTTGATTGAGATTTGGATTGGCAACAGATAACCTGTCAAGTGTTTGTTCTTTCCTCTGCATGTGCCCAGCAGAGAAAATTACAAACACTTTTCTTTTTAATTTAACTAAATAAAAAAGGGTAACATGTCGCAGACATGTTTTCATTAAAATCCTTTCATTAGGATTTTTCCTGCTGAAGCTGAGAAGTTTCAGCAACAAAGTGTAAACAATGGTTATCTGCTGCCGTGGAATGCAACAGGTAGATCCGTGATTGGTCTCCTGTGGATGTTTGGATTTAATGACCACTCACAGCAGAGCTGGCTCTCGCTCTCTGTCTGAGACACAGATCTTTGTTCATTCTTTTCTATTCTTAGCTTAGCTAGCCTTCTGAGAACTTTCCTTCTATTTCTTTTTAGTATAGTTATAATGTAGTATACATATCATAAAATAATAAATCAAGCCCTCTGAACATGAGGTCAACATTCTCGCCTCTCTCTTCATCCTGCAACCCTTGTGACCACTGTCACATTAGAGGTCCCTTCCAAGCTCATTATTCTGTGATTCTGTGATAATATAGTAGAATAAAGCAATTAATTAGCCTTCTGATATCATGGAGTCAGATGCATCATTCTTCCCAGACGTCAGGCAAAAATATCACCGATGTGGTGAGGATATACTTGAAGATCCAAGTTTATTAGAGAAACTAAAACACCAGAACTTATGAACCATTCACCCAATTGATACGAATGTCGTGGATCTTCCAACTGATCAATTTTTATCTTTCTGATTTTTGTCAGCTGATCCACCTTGTTGTTCCAATGAGTCTGTAAAGCTTGGTCATTTGCATGAGCTTTGACCCATCCTATTTGGATTTGTTGAGACAGCCTGTAACAACAACCATTTCCAGTCTTCCTTCTGGCAAACCTCTTTTCCATTCCCTGTACTGGTTCTGCACAGCTTGGTTTTTGGAAGCAGCGGGGCCACAAAGATGGTTCCTGTGCAAAGCTGCTGGAAGCTTCTACCATGCCCAGCAGAGCCAATCCCAGATGGCTCTGAAGATGGACATACTGCTGGCCAAACCTGGGCCAATGAATGAGGTTGGTAATGCCTCTGTGATGACATATTTAAGAAGAAAATCAAAACAAAGTCCCACAGTTTTTTTCCTAGACCGAGAAGAGGAAGAAGTGAGAACATGTGAGGGAAAACAACATGGCAACACCAAGGTCAGTGGAGAAGGAGGGGGAGGAGGTGCTTCAGGCGCCGGAGCCAAGATTCCTCTCCAGGCCATGGCGAAGACCATGGTGAAGCTGGCTGTCGCCCTGCAGCGGTTAGGGTTAGGGTTAGGGTTAGGGGTCCACGGGGGATGCAGAGATCCACCTGCAGCCTGTGGGGGAGGTGCCCACGCAGGAGCAAGTGGATGCCTGGAGGAGGCTGTGATCCAATGGAAGACCTGGTGTAGAGAGAGGGCCCTTGCTTCCAGGCTGGAGCAGCCTGTCCTTGGAGGACCGCACCCTGTGGAAAGAGAGATCCACGTCACAGCAGTCTTGGAAGGATTGGTATTAAAATCACTTTGTAACCTTTAACTTGAGCCTGGTTTGCCCTTGAAGTGTTTCTCCCAGTCCTTATCTCACTCATGAAGCATTTATTAATTTGTTTTTTCTCTCTCTGCTGCCCAGCTGTAGCAGGGAGTGTGAGCGAGCGACTCTTGTGGGTGCCTGGCATTGGGCCAGTGTAAAACCACGGCACTAACACTTCCCACTGACACAACCACTGTGTGGCACCAGCCCACACTGCATAAGAATCAACATACACCATCGTTGCTTTCTCCTTTACGGCCAGCAACACAGCTTTCAACTGTCCCACTTGTGCACTTTCCATTCCTTCTTCTTCTACTTCCACTCCTGTTTCAGTGTTAAGAGCACCTGCTCTGTACTTCCATTTACCCTCAATGCATTTGGCTGAGGCATAATTTTGTAGGTTTTGTTGACCCATTAGTGACATCCATTTGATCTGTGACCCTGAGATATATGCGCACCATTTGTGCATTGTCGGTCTTTGTGCAATTCTCTTTGTCCGAGCACTGGCTTTTTTAATGCTGGCTAACGGATTGAATGGCCCTTGGGTTTTTCCAGGCTGACGCTGTTGAATTGTTTCCCCTTGTTTAAGAGTTCAGGTCAGAGATAATAATCCTTTTTTTCCAAGTCACTGTTTCTGTTCTCAGTATCTTTTAAACTGTGGAATCGAATCCTAATGGTTGTTTTGATCCGTGTGGGCCTTTCTGAAACGTAAGCGCCATGTTCAGCAAAACACCCTTCAGCTCCTTCAGCTATCATGGGAACACTGGGATGAACTGGCCCAAGTGATTGATATGTTTTCAACTCTTCTATTGGTGCTTGCAAAGCCTGTTTGTGACTGTCAAGCCATTCCCCGTTTTGGTTTTTCCTCATTAATGTCTACAAGGGTCTTGCTATTATAGAAAATCCAGGAATGTGATTTCTCCATGTCCGACAACAACAGACGAATGGGGATACGAGCATCATAAAGTCACCCCAGGACACTCCACTATCCCAAAGTACCCATGCTCTTCTGAAGTTCCCTTTTTGGTAGTGGGGGTAGATATACCATCCAATTTTGTAATGGTTTCATCTGGAATTACAGCTTGGCCTGCTACCCACCAGGTTCCCAGGAATTTCACCTCCTTAGAGAGACCTTGGCACCTAGCTGAAGGCAGCTAACATGCCTTTTATATCCAAAACTGTCATCCATTCGTGTGCAGATGCCTGCAGTGTAGCAGTGAGGTTTGCAATACTTGGCACAGCTGCAGTGAGTTAGCATTAAGCCTTCGATGATCAACCGTTAAACACCAGCTCCTGTCTGCTTTTTTTTTTCTGTCCAAACAGGAGAATTTCAAACAGAAAGCATCCTATATATAATGCCCATTTGTTCTATTTTTTAATTACTTCAAAATGGATTTTGGCAGTGTGAAAAATGCCAATCACTTGCTTTTAAAATTTTAAAAGTTTAATAATAATAAAATGGTTATAAAATAGTAATATAATTAGGGTAATAAAATTTTGAACAATTGAGATTAGGACAGTATGAGACAATAAAAAACAAAGGATTACGGAGAGTCCGGGTACCTCTTTCTGGGCAAAATAAGCCCGAAAAAGGACACCCGTTAACAAAGGATTAAACCTTAAAAGCAATAGCCTGTTGCATATTCATACACCTCATACATGTTGCATACATTGCATTCAAACAAAGGATTCTGTCTGGTCAGTGTCAACTTTTTCCTCTTAATCCTGACGGCATCTTCAGAGCTGAGCAAGGCGGGAAGAAGTTAGTTTCTTCTGATAAGGGACCAAGAAATTCTCTTTCTCTGAAAGATTTAGGTGTCCTGTGGGTGCTATCTGGTGCAAGTACCTCATTCCTCTCTTTAAAAAAATATCCCACATACATAGTTTCTATTTTAACTACAAAAGTTACATTTTAACTACAAAACTACATTTACCATAGTGTTTAAAAGGTTAATACAGCACTACTAATCAATACAACATAATACATATAGTAAATACCTGCATAGAGCCATATAATATGCACTTTTCACAATAGGGAAAGCAAAAACTGCACACACAAGCAAAGCAAACCAAGGAATCAACTCACTGCTTCCCATGGACAGGCAGGTGTTCAGCCATCTCCAGAGACCAGGGCCCCATCACATGTAACAGGGACTTGGGAAGACAAACGGCATCACTCCAAACATCCCCCCTTTCCTTCTTAATAGAAAAGGCATTGATGCTCTGGAAGCACTATCCAGCAACAGATAAAAAAACCCATTCTGATGTTACCAACACTCTTTTGGTCCCAAACCCAGAACACCTGCACTTGCATTATACAAACTACTATGAAGAAATTTAACTGTGTCCCAGCCAAAACCAGTACGCTAGTTTAAATAAATTTGTATATTTTCCATCTGCTATGCTTTAGAAAGAAACTGAGCTGACCATAAAGAAGATCTCCCTATTCTCTCCTCCAAGGCATGAAATAACTTCATTAAGATTTCTTTTGGAAGAGCTGACCTAGGAAATATTTTAAGCCAAAACAAGAATAAATGTAAGTCACCATGAGACAGCAGTCCTATCAAGAGTGTAGAAATTATTCAGAGATCTAATCTGGGGTGAAAATGAATGCCAGAGTCAAAATCAATTTGATAAAATTTCGGTAGGTAAAGTTCAAATCCTTCCAAAATGGCCAAAGATATTTAGGTTAAAGAAGGAGTTAGTAAATTTGATTTGTGAAGAAAGCTATCTTCTACTCCATTGCTTAAAACTAAACACTATAACAACAAAACTAGCCAAAAGGATTATAGACAATTTCAGTAAATTATACTATGGTTAATACTGGAATTCTACATTCTCAAGCACAAACTAAAAAACTCCCTCACTCCTAACCCTGTGCAATAATTAAGTCTGCTCATGACAGCATGTCATTCAGTGCTGCAAAAAGCAAGTGGAGAATTAGTAATAGTGAAGCTACACATGACAAAACTGAGCAAGTTTACAAGTGCAACTGAAATGCATGAATCTTTTGTACAATGGCTACTACTAGTTCAATGTCCTCTGATAGACTAACATTTTTTGTCATTATTTTTTAAAGTTGAGTGCTTTCTGAAGGATTCAATGCGTAAATACATGTAGTTATGTATGGGAGGTGGGGAACAGTGCAGTGCAGGATTCTTTCCAGATCTCAGTAAGAAATGTGTGCCAAGAAATAGCCTAATAAAATAGCTATTTTAATAAGTCAAAATAAAAAGAGGAACTTGGATAGCGAGTAAATCTTGAGACCCTTCAGATGCTTTCTTTCTTTCAACACTGCTTTCATGCAGCAACTGATAAACCCTGGATGGATTTTCCCAGAGCATGCTGTGAAGGTTCTATCTGTGGAGACATTCCTCTGCCTTTATTTTGTGTAACAAACAAAGCCTTGCATCTTCTGACAAGTTGGGATGTTATCTCCATGGTAAGATCCACCAGGGCACAGGGCATTCCAGCAGATTCCCTTATAGCAGGTACTCATGCTAGCCTACTGGCTTCTCAAGTCTCAAGTACAAGGCCTAATAGAGCAGACACGGCTAGCTCAAGAGCACTAACTCTTTGAATATAATGTCTTCTGCAATGCTTCTGTTGAGAGGAATGGTCTAAAAGCAGAAGACTATCGAGGAGGATTAACAATACCTCAAGTGACCTTGCAGCTGGGAATAACTCTCGATAAACCAGTGTGAACAGCAGGCCGGTGATCCTCTGGCATGGACCGAGTTTAACAGTGCCTGTGTCTCCACTTGTGTGCCTCTGCTCAGGTGTTGCTTCAGGGATCCCTCGGTTAGCGAGGTAAGGGATACGAATTTACACTTTGTGTTTTAGCCGTGGGCTTGTGGTTGTTCCGATTGGCTGCCTGTGCCAACTCACACAGCTCCCAATGCACATATCTTGTATGTAACAAATTATTGTAATTTAAGAATAAAGAACAACATCCTATTTCCAGTGACACCAAAAGGAAAATATCACTTAAAATTATTAGACCCACAGTGCAAAAACATTATTTCACAAATGAGAACTGACTTTACCCTTTCATGTGTGGTTTTCTGAAGACTACACTGTCTTTAGTTTATAACAAATGTTCAGCAGACTATGTTTATTAACAGCTAACTGGTATGATGAATCTACTCAATATCATTATTTACTGTATTATTTATTCTAAGACATGCTGTCGTTTTTTTCATAGATTGTACCTGCTTCTTGAGAATGGCCTTACAAATTAGGAAACAGTTCTTGTTATGTTAAGACTTAAGGCTAAGGAAGCAGCTCTACCAAAATAAAAAAATACAAGGCCAATTTTAGGCCACTGTATACTGAGCCGTATATGATGTGCTGGGATACTGCCAAGGGAGGAGGTGCTCCAGGCACCATTTCTGTGGGCCATGTCTCTACATTACTCTTTCAAATTTATTTTCCCAGAGGCTAAAAGGAGGTTGTAAGGTGTACTGGGTCTGGCTGAGATGGAGTTCATTTTCCCCATAGCAGCCCTCACAGTGCTGTGCTTTGCATTGGGAGACAGGAAGGTGTTGATAACACACCAGTATTTTGGCTACTGCTGAGCAGTGCTGGCACAGCATCAGACCTGTCTCTCTAACATTCTGCCCTCTCCCCCCCCCCCCCCCATCAGTAGGCTGGAGGTAGGCAAGATCCTGTGAGGGGACAACAGTTAATGTTATTAACAGAGTTAAACAGCTTACATAAGGATGAGCAACGACCAGGGCATCTTCATTATAAAACTATTCACATCAATCTTGGGCAGGGAGAAGGAGGTGTATTCCTTCATCATCCCCAGAAGACCGCTCCCCCAGCATAACAAGGCCATCAGTGTAAGGGCAAAGCACAGAGCCACTGTTTATATTAGTAGGTTCCCAAACTCAGAAAAATAAAGAAAAAAGCAGTGCAGATGAAAAACTCAGTGTCCCACACAGGAGCTTGCTACTCCAAAACTTCTCTTACTATAGCATGCAAGATATATGACTGCGGTTGTCTCAGCCTATGTTAGGCACTGTCATGATTTGATGCTGGCCCAATGCCAGGCACCCATGAGAGTCACTTACTCACCCGCTCCTGCAACAGCTGGGCAGGGGACAGAAAAAAAAATTAATGAAGGGTTCATAAGTTGAGATAAGGACCGAGAGAAACACTTCGAGAGCAGAAGAGGCTCAACTTAAGGTTGCAAAGTGAATGTATTACTAACAGAATCATAGAAGGGTAATGAGAAGTAAAAGAAGTCTTTATAACACCTTATCTCCCCAGCCACTCCCTCCTTCCCACCAGCAGTGCAGGGAGACAGGACATGTGGGTTTTGGGTCAGTCCATAACCAAGATTTTTTCTGCTGCTCCAGGGGAGGAATCCTTCTCCTGTGAGACCGTAGGGTCCCTCCTATGGGAGACAGGTCTCTGCGAACTTCTCCAACGTGGGTCCACTCTCACGAGCAGCAGCCATACCATGCCTGCTGCAATGTGAGTCCCTCACACGGGCAAACAGTTCTCCAAAAACTGCAACATTGGTCTCTCTTTCCATGGGGTGCAGTCCACCAAGGACGGGCTGCTCCAGCCTGGAAGCAGGGGCCCTCTCTTTCCACCGGGTCTCCCACTGGATCACAGCCTCCTTCAGGTATCCACCTGCTCTGGCATGGGCACCTCCCCATGGGCAGATATCTGAATCCCCCGTGGACCCATGGGCTGCAGGGCGACAGCCAGCTTCACCATGGTCTTCACCATGGCCTGCAGAGCAATCTTGGCTCCGGCGCCTGAAGCACCTCCTCCCCCTCCTTCTCCACTGACCTTGGTGTTGCCATGTTGTTTTCCCTCACATGTTCTCACCTCCTCCTCTTCTCGGTCTAGGAAAAAAACTGTGTAATTTTGTTTTGATTTTCCTCTTAAATATGCCATCAGAGAGGCATTACCGACCTCTCTCATTGGCCCAGGTTTGGCCAACAGCATGTCCATCTTCAAAGCCATCTGGGATTGGCTCTTCTGGACATGGTGGAAGTTTCCAGCAGCTTTGCACAGGAACCATCTTTGTGGCCCCACTGCTACCAAAAACCAGGCTGTGCAAAAACAATGCATAACAATAACCTTATAGCTTGAGCCATAGTCATGAGTCGCTGTATCTCAGGATTCTTACTCGTACAAGTGTATACTTGAGTGCAATTTCACTTTTCTTTTCTTTTGATCCTTTTGCCTTGACCTTATTAAAGCAGAATATTTTATACCAACCTGTAAGGGATATTCTGGGAGGCCTGGATTCCCTTCCCAGTCCAGACACCACTGGACTGGCTGGATATATTCCCATTGTCCCGTTTTAGGGCTGTTCCATATTTGGGTATTTGACATCCCCAATTGTGGCAGCAGCTCTCTGGTCACAGAGAGCAACACATAACTTTCCCAAGCATCATCCTGGGAAAGGCTGTGAGAAGATCAGAGAAAAGAATGATAAACAATTCTTATCGTCACTTTCTGCACCTGTTGTTGTGAACATATGGAATGTGTTATGGAGATTTGTTTACCAAAGGGAGGTTTCTTGCTTGGCCAATGGTGATGGTGTTTGGATTGAAGGACCAATTGGGTCCACCTGTATCATGACTGTCTGTAAGGGCAATGGGTTTCTTAATAAGTATAGTATAATAAAGCAATTGATCAGCCTTCTGTGCATCATGGAGTCAATGCTAACTATTACCCGGCTGGGGGCCTGTGACGACACTCAAGGGATATTATTCCAGCCTATCGGCCAATAAATATTTCCAGTGGTTATTTCCAGATCTGGGTATCTGGGTTTGAGATACTGCAACTCTCAGCAGCACCATCCTTATGTGTCCATTGTAAGGAATATTCTCCTTCCATCCCTATTCAATTGGCATGGATGCTATTTCCTTCCCACGTGTTCCCAAATTTTTGCCAAATTGCTGACTAAAGCTCCCCATGGAACTAGATTTTCTGCAGAGATTGGTGTTAGCCAACAAGCTGTTATAGAGGTTGCACTCTTTAATCTGCCAAAATCTTGCACTAGTTTTAAGACCACATTTCCCTTCCCAGAGATTAACAACATTGTTTCTATTATTATTATAAATATGTAATTATTTATCATCATCATTGTCCTGGTTTAGGACAAATTTGGGAGAGAATCTCCGAAGGGGCCCCTCCAGAAAGCAAACCCACACGGTCCCTCCCCCCAACTGGTTCGGGAAGAATTCCTTGGAGAGAAGTGGAAAGAACCTGTTTATTTAACAGACACAGCACCCCCCAGCACACAAAATTAACAATACCAGATGACACCACTCTGAAAAAGATGACAAATTCAGAAAGTCTCTCTTGGGGGTGGTCACTCTATTATCAATCCCTCCGGTGCTGGGGCAGCTGCTGCAGGCCACAGGGTGCAAACTCTCGGTGTTCCCAGGTCCCAGTCCGAAGCAGGTTTGAGTAGGTCCAAAAAAAGGAAAGGAGAAACAGTCCAGGAAGGAATTTGGACTGTTTAGCTAAACTAGCTAATGAGCAGAAGCAAGAGCAAGCAGAAGCAAAGCAGAAGCAAGAGCGAGAGCAAAGCGAAAAGCAAAAGCAAAAAAGCAAAAGCAGCACTATGTACTGCCCCGTCTCTGTGTCCCGCCAGCCATGGGGGAGTGGCTGATAAGAAACCAAAACGAATCTTTCACTCTTCAGAGCCAGTCTTAAAGGCACAGAACATAATATCCAGCATAAACAGCACACACGAATGGGGATACAAGCATCATAACGTCACCCTAGGACAATCATTTAGATCCGATAAATATTATCCCCCTAGAAAATCATATCATAGACCAAAAGCAATAGGATTTATACAAAAAAGAACCCCTCCACAGTGCTAATTAATCTTTTTTTTGCTGTGTTTAATGTGTGGTTGCTGGTTTTACCCACGTGTGATGGATCCAGGGTTCAATTCCTTCCACCTTAAGTGCTGTGTAGCTTACCAGGAGGACTTGAAAGGGTCCTTTCCATTTTTCTTCCAAGGCTTCAGAGTTCCATGTCTTTACACATACGAAGTCCACAGGTCCGTATGGGTGAATGGGTGCATTCCAAGCAACTGGTCTGTCGCAGACATTTTTTCATAGAAATCCTTTCTTTGGGATTTGTTCATCTTCTGGGAAGCTGAGGCCCCAGAAGAAGAATGTAAACAATTGTTATCGGCTGGTGTGGAATGCAACAGGTGCAGCGGTGATTGGGCTTCTGTGAGTGTTTGGATTTGCTGACCACTCACAGGAGAGTTTGTCCTTGCTTTCTGCTGGACACAGAACTTTGTTATGCATTCTTTTCTATGCTATTCTTAGCTTAGCAGCCTCTGCAACTTCTCTCTTTATTCCTTTTAGTATAGTTGTAATGTATTATATATCATATATCAATAAATCCAGCCTTCTGATCATGAACCAAGATTCTCGTCCACTTCTCTCACCCTGAAGACCTCATCAGGTCTCTGTAATACTGGTCCCAATAAGGTTCTAACCCATGGAGTCCAGCTAGAGTTTTTCCTAAAGAAATTAGGTGTAGATTCAAATCTGTTTCTCCCTTTGAATGTATTTCTCTGGGAATGGATGGTGTTTGATACAGGCATCCGTACAGCAATTCATAGGGCTCTACTTTATTTTTCTTTATTTTTTGACCTTGGCTGAATTTTGACTCGCAAATGAACCAGAGAGAGGGCCTGTGGCCATTTTAAGCAAGTTTCTTGACACATTTTCCTAATTTGTCGTTTCAAAGTCTGATTCATCCTTTCCACTTTCCCACTTGACTGTGGTCACCAAGGTGTATGTAAGTCCCATTTTATACCTAGAGTTTTGCTCAGCTGTTGCACCAGATCTGCTATAAAATGTGAGCCTCTATCTGAGGACATCCCAAGTGGTACCCTAAATCTCGGTATGATTTCTTTGAGCATGATTTTTACCACTTCCCTAGCTTTATTGGTGCCACAGGGAAAGGCTTCTGGCCATCTGGAAAAAAATCGACCAGTACCAAAAGATACCTATAACTATTTTTTCTGGGTAATTCAGAGAAATCGATTTGCCAGTAATCTCTGGGTGAATTTCCTTATTTAATTGTTCCAGGAGATGGCCTCTTCCTATATATGGGATTCCTTTTTAAACACATTGGACATTTCACTAGGATTGATTTTGCTATTTCAGTCATTCCTCCGCTGACTACAGAGCTTTGGAGACTAGATATCATGGACTCACTTCCCCAATGGGTTTTGTTGAGTTCTTTTTCCATTATTTTTCTCATTACAGAAGTTGGAACTATACCTGTTGGCTGTTACCCACCATCCTTCCTGATTCTTAGTGGCTTTTAATGTGCTTGCTAAGCACTGATCCTCACTGTCATAATTAGGCTTAAATTCAGATAGGTCAATTTGTCTTTGTGGTACTAAGGCTAGGATGCCTTTTTCAGCTATTCCTCGAGCTGCTTTGCCTGCCAATTGGTTTCCCACTATAACATTCATTTGCCCAGGTTGATGTGCTTTGCAATGCACCACTGCCACCTCCTTTGATTTTTGAATTTCTTCCAAAAGTTGTAAAATTTATTCTTTGTGTTTAATAGCTGATCCTTGAGCTGATAGCAGTCTCCTTTCCTTCCATATAGCTCCATGAACATGAATTAGACCAAATGCATACCTACAATGAATCCAAATATTCACCCTTTTGCCCGCTGCCGAATTCAATGCTCGTTTTAGTGCTATTACTTCTGCCTTTTGTGCTGATGTGTTAATTGGTGAAGATCAAGCTTCCAGTATTTCAGTAGTGGTTACCACTGCATATTCTGCAATCCATTTTCCATCCTTCACGAAGTTGCTTCCATCTGCGAATAATTCTAAATCAGGATTGTCTATTGGATCATCTTGCAAATCAGTTCTGCTGGAATATAACTGTTTGATAGTTTGGAGACAATCATGTGCCAGGGCTCCCTCATCCACTGCCTTTGGATCAAGGAACACAACTGGATTTGTGGCTGCTGTCTTCTTCAGTTCTACATCATCCTGTTCCAAAAGCACAATTTGGTATTTGAGCATCCTGCTGGGGGATACCCAATGCCCCCCCTTTTGCTCTAATATGGATATCACCATATGAGGGAAAAAAACAGTTATGTGCTGTCCAGTCGTGAGCTTCCTGGCCTCTTGGATCAGTAGAACAGTTGCAGCAACCACTCGCAAGCATCCTGGCCATCCTTTCCTCACATTGTCCAGCTTTTTGGAGAAATAGCCCACAGGTCTCCTCCAGGTTCCCAGCTTCTGTGTCAGGACTCCCAGTGTTACAATGCAGAGTGACACAGAGTCCCCAGGCTGGTGCAAGTGAGAGCCGTTTATTGCAAAAAACAGGCCTTTTCAAGCAGTTAGGCTGCTATCAGTACATTCTATTTAAGCACAACAAATGTAATTCAACCAACCACTATAAACCACAATGTGAACATGTAATGATTATATAACTTGCTTTTCTACCTCTAATTCAGCTGACTCACTTTCCTGTAGTCCTTTTCTACTTAGCCAAAGTAACAGGCCTGAGCCATGATTTTACAAGGGTAACAAGGCCCTTATTTTGTAAGGTTTTTTTACATCTCTCCCATGTTTTGTTTTTTATGTGAAGGGTTCATGTACCCTGTTGCCAAAACAGTCTACCTGTAAGGCCGTTTTCTTATTAAGACTATAACTGGTCATCTGCTAGACACAGGATAAGATACATTAAATACAGATCACAATCAATAAAAACCCTTCAAAACCAACCATGCCACTGACAATGAGACCTGTAGCATAGGAAAACAAAAAGATAGTGTCAAATGTCCCCAGGAAGTGGAAGTAAATGGCTATTGCTCCAGAGTTCATATGGCTGGAGCTCAGGGGCTGTTCTGTTTAGGTGGGAGGGAGTCCATTATCTGGAAATGCTGACTTCAACATTACTGAATGTCTTTCTGGAAGCATGGAACAGGCAATAACGGAAGGTCAGCAGGAACACAATAGCACGATGGTGAGTGCTCTGTTGGCTGGCTGCTTCCATAAGCCTCCTGACACAGCCATGTTCCTGGCAGCCCTACCCCTGCTCCTGCCTTCGCCATGAAGGCTGGATGATGATTAGGTCATTTTTCTTCTCACTGGGCCTTGTCTCCTCAGAGGGGATCGATGTTTGTCCAGATGAGCAGATAACCACTTTAGACCTTTTGGTGATAAAACAAGTGCATACCTTCTCTCCTGGGTAAGTAAATCAGCTAGGCCTTGCCATTTCACACCCAGTTGTGGATCTTTACATAAAAACTTTAAGAAATTGGTTCCACATATGCAAATCTTCAGAGCAGTATTGCTCTGCTGGGGATCAAAATTGATTATCTGCTTTCAGAAATTCTAGTGTAAAATATTGAATTCTCTAAATGTTCCCAAGGAGCCACATTCCCCCTTCTTTGTTTTTTTGACAACATGTGCATCTCTCACTATGAACATGAAGGCAATGTAAAAGTAAGACAAAACATGTGGTAAACTAATAAACTCACACTGAGCAGAAATAAGCAAGGTAATACACATAATCAGTAGCACATGAGAGAAAGGATAGTGACTTAAAACGATACATCATCATTTGCCTAAATACTGTACAATCACCCAGAGTCTGCAATAGCTGGCAAGCCCTGTTTCACAATGAGGACCTGGAGAACCACTCCTGGGAAAGGTTTCCAAGTTTACCTCAAAATAAGGTCCAACTTTTTTAAGCCCAAATCAGCAAGTCAAAGTGACCTGTTTACATTTTTAGTGCAGAAACACCTGAGTTTGTTGGCATACATCTGATCAGCTAGGGCCAGGGCTTGGCCAGAGCCAAGGCCTTAACTGGAAGGGTGTCCCTAAAATATCCTACAAACAAACCTCTAATAATAGCAGTTGGGACAGTTTTTTTAAAATTATACATGTCCAGAAGATAGCTACATAACAGTATATAAATGTTTGTAAAGCAGCCAGCTTTGTCATTTATCTTTAACTAAGTAGTCAATGGTACCATGAACAAACTGCAAACAACCAAGGGAATGCGTATGTGTAAGTATATATGTAACCTCAAATAATATATTTTGGATAATGTCTGTTACAAAAAGTCTGCGAATTCATGCTATGACATTAACAAAATATTCAGAATCATTAATACAGCAACAGTAACTGTCCTAAGAAGTCGAGATAATATTTTTCCAGACATCCTTGCATATATGACATCAAAGCAAAATAAAAGTAGGAAAGAAAGCACTAAACAGCTTACAATGAATAACAACCATAATTTGGAATTGTGACTCATTCCTCTGTGCTACCTATGGAAGATAAAATAGCAAAGATTGGTATGAATAATTATATTGATTGACCAATGTAGAATAGTTATACCCATAGAATCTTCAATGAAATTAAGGATCTAATAAACCGCATCTTCGCATATTTTCACACAACTTATTATTTTATATTCTTAAACAGTTGCTTACCAATTCTTCATCATAATGGTTTCAGTCGCTTCCATCTTATCTCTATAACAAAAGAACTTTCTCTTGTAATTTAAATGAGCATATTTCAACAGAACTTCACTCAAACTTGACATCACTTAAATGTAACAGAAATACACCTAACAGAACTTAAATTTAACATTACTGAAACTGAACAAAAACTGATCTTAATGGAATGTAACAGAACTTAAAATAACAGAAATTCAACCTAACAAAACTTGATTTTAACAACAGTTAAACTTTACAGAACTTAAAATTGACATCATTTAAATTTAGCAAAACTAAAGTCAGAGTTGAGAGTGTTCCTTTAAAAGTTTCAGCTACAACAGAATTTAACTCATTTTGACTCCATTGTTACAAGAAAGCTATCAGAAATTAGTCATACAACAGTTAAACATCAATGAACAACATGCGAGCAAACAACTGATTCGTAACTGAAATATCAGCAACATGGATTTACTGGAAAGATTGTAAAGGTGTGGCAAATATGTTGCGATTTTATGTCATTTGGTTTTAAGAATAGCTCATGGTAACTGCAAACATAATTGAAAATACCCATTCATAGCCAGGACTTCTCTGGTGTAAGTGTGCCAGGGTTTTTTAAAGCGCAGCTATACTGAGAAAAATTATAACAGTGTATATCTTGGCAAATTGCGCTTCAAACCTGCTTAGTTAGCAGATGGTAAGACAGCTTTTCAAGATTTCCTATGCAATAGATTTGAGCTTGGACCATTAAAAGCAATGGGATATAAATATTTAAGGACAAAACATTAAGGACCTAGTTATATACTACTGCCATGAGTTTTGTACATGTAACTTGGTTAGGTCAGTGGGTGTGCAAGACTGACACTTGTATATAAACAGCAACAAAGTCATGGTTTCAGATGATTCTAAAGGAGTGAGCTACTGTTTACTGCACTTGTGGTCCATCAGTGTACTTAAACTGTTTTGATGTCAAGTCCAATTTCAATTTATACATGGCAAGGAAGAATAACTACACTTGAATCACTAAATAGCTGTACCTATCCGAAATGCTGTGACATGTGCCTTCGTGGTGAAAGGTTCACATTAAAATTACCTTGTTAAAGCTGGGGGGTAAAAAGCAAGCAAACAGGCACAGCCAGCACAATTCGGCTTGCCTTTACAGTGGAGAGTCATTGATGCCTTGAGACACTGACCTAGAACAGAGACTAGACTGAGTCAAAAGAATAAAGTCGATATTTATCAAAAGGCCTTAAAAGGGTACATAATGGGCAGTACAAGAGCCTGGCCAAAGCAACACCCAAGATGGACACAAGATGGTCACAAGATGGATGATGGTCACAAGTTTTCACACTTTTATATGTTTTGGTCCATTTACATATTGGGGTTAATTGTCCAGTCACAGCTTCAGGTTATGAAGTTCCATCCTCCTGGCTGCTTTCTTCAATTCACTGTTGTTTATGCTTTTTGGGCCTGAGGCTATAACAGTTGTCCTTGGTTCTCAAGCTGGAAAAATAGTCTAACTACCCTGTGAAGAGAACTTACTAACACTTTATAATATAAAGTTCAGAGTTACACACTAAAGCAGTACAGAATCTGTCAGCTAAAACTTAAGGCATCATCGTGAGCTAATTATATTTAATTCTCGAATATCTGCTGCAGATAAAGCTCAAGGTTTGCCTTCAAGTGAGCAAAAGAATGCCTGATTATGATTTATATAGGAAGAATGGTTTACTTACATCTGGAAGTCCCAAAGCTAGAGCTGACATAAGGGCACTTTTTAACTGGTGAAAGGCCTATGTGGCCTCCTTTGTCCACTGGAAATCTCTATTTCCATTGGCAATAGGAGCATATAGGGGTCTTATGAGCAGCCCATAATTATAAAGCCACAGCCGGCACCACCCTGCCATGCTCAAGAAGGTTTGGAGTTTCTTTATTGTCTGGGGTTTTGGGGTTTGGCATATGACTTCCTTGCGAGCCTGCCCTAAAGTCTGTTGTCCAGCACTAACCTCATACCATGGGTAGATTACCTTCTGTTTTGCTCTCTGTGCCTTTTTCTTTGATACTCTGTACCATTGGAGTCCTAGGAAGTTTAAAAGGCTTACCATCCAGGCCACACACACCTCTCTTGTCTGAGTGGCTACTAGAAGATCATTCACTTATTGCAACAGCCTTCCTTCTTCTGGTGGAGCTTCCCAGGACTCTAGGTCTTTTGCAAGTTGTTCCCCAAACAGAGTGGGACAGTTTTTAAAGTCTTTAGGCAACATGGCCTATGTGAGCTGGGTTTTACACCTGCTTTTAGGGCTTTCCCATTCAAATGCAAAATTTTTCTGGCTGCCTTCATGGATAGGGAGGCAAAAGAAGGCGTCTTTCAGATCTAAAATGGTAAACCGGGTTAGCTCAGGTGTTAAGCAAGTTAATAAAGTATATGGATTTGCCACCACGGGATATAAATCTTCTGTTAGCCTATTGACAGCCCTCAAATCCTGCACTATCCGATACGACCCATCAGGTTTCTGAACACGTAAGATGGGAGTATTGAAATCAGATTGGCATTCCTTGAACAATCCTAACTGCAGAAAATTCTCAATTATTGGGCTAATTTCTTCCCTGTCTTCCTTTTTCAGGGGATACTGTTTAATTCTCACTGGTTGTATCCCTTCCTTAAGTTTGATTATTATGGGAGATACATTTTTCACTCTCCCTGGTATATCGGAGAACCATACTCCAGGAGACGACTTAATATCTCTTCATTAATTTCCTCTTTAGGTTCAATGATCATTAATATTAAACTTCATACCTCTATGTACTTTTGATCATTTACCTCCAGAGTAACTTCCCCATTTTTAAATGTAATTGTAGCTTGTAACTGCTCCAATAGGTCCCTCCCTAAAAGTGCCTTTGGCAAATTGGGCATGTACAGAAACTTGTGAATACCCCATTGTTTCCCAAGTCTATACTTTAAAGGTTTGCAAAAATATGCCTTCTCAGATTGGCCAGTTGCTCCCCGCACTACAATATAATCATTCCCCTCAGGTACTAAAGCTTTGTTTAAAACTGAATATATGACCCCTGTATACACTAAAAATTCCACCTTATGCTCCTCTTCCCCCAGCCTCATTGTTATAACCAGTGGATCCACTGGGGTGGAATCCTCCAGTCTTCAGTTGTCTTTCACATGTGCGACCACCTGTCGGTCACTTAATGTCCACTCTGGGCATTGGTTTTTCCAGTAACCAGTTCTAAAAATTGCACACTGGTCTCTGCCCAACTGAGGTGGACCTTGTCTGGGTGGTCCCTGCTTGTGTTTCCCTTGCCTTTCCTCCTGTACCACTGCCACCAACTTCTTCATTCCCTGTTTATATCCTTCTTCCTGGTACTAAATACTCACCATGCCTCCTCTAGCAAGACTTCAAGGTTTCTCCCTTCCAGCCCCTGGATTTTTTGAAGTTTATGCCTAATATCCCCAGCAGACTGTCCTAAAAATGAATTAACTAACTGATTCATCCCTATCTCAGACCCCAGATCCAATGATGTATGGCGAAGCATAGCATCCCTTAAACACTCTAGAAACTCAGATGGAGTCTCGGAAGGACCCTGCTTAATATAATATAGGGCAGACCAATTTATGGTCTTTGGAATAGCTCTTTCCACTCCTGTTGCAATCTGCTCTTGATAATCTGCTAGTTTCTTTAATTCTGCTGATCTCTTTGGATCCCATTTTGGGTCTTGGAGGGGGAAAAATTCTTTCACATCTAACCATTGACTCTCGCAGTGATCCTCTGCCAAAGTCCCTGTTGTCTTTAAGATCAACTGCTTTTCTGTTTCAGTGAAAGCATCCAGTAGTAACTGGATGTCCCCCCAATCTGGGTTGTATTGCTTGATAACATATTTTAGACGCTTGGCAGTAAGTACCAGATCGATGTGATAATTTCTAGCAATCCTTTCCCATGCCTCTAAATTAAGAGTGGAAAATGGTACTTTAATCATTAATTTCCCTCCTTCTGGTCCCACTGTCTCTCACAGAGGGGGCCTGCAACACTGCTTGCCTCCTGGTTCTGGATGAAACTGGACTGCCAGAAGGGGGATGGGTGTGAGCGGATGTGCCTTCTGAGCCTGCATCCTCCTCTTTTAGGAAAGTCCTTCTCTCTTTTGGGAAAGTCCTCATCTTCATCTTCATCTTCCTGTCCCCTAAGAGGAACTTTCAACAAATCTAATGTATCTTGTTCTTGAACTACAGCATGATAAATCTTGTCTGATTTCGTACATCGCTGTCCTATACTGCGTGCTAAACAACATCACTTAATTTGCCCTCTCTTTGCTTTGTTTTCCCTTTTAAGGGCTAACACCAGCGGGTCAGAGGGAGTTCTGAGCCCACAGTCCCTCTGCCATTCCAGGTGATTTTGTAAGACGAAAAACATATCAGCATACGAGACCTCATCCCACTTCCCACCTTAAACACAGCATTAACTGTAATAAGGTGTTATAATCTAAAGTTCCAGCAGGTGGCCACTTTGCTCCATCTTCTAACTTATATAATGGCCACCACCGTATGGAATATCAGATTAAGTCCTTTTTATTTTCAGAGCCCCCTCTGCTGGTGACTTCCTTCCAGCGGGCCAAAATATACTCCAAGGGGCTAGCTCGGGGAACTTCTTTGCTCTTGTTAGTTCCCAGTATCTCCTTCTCCTTGTCCTATCTTGCTTCCACCCAAACCTCTCTTCACAAAACCTCACAGTCCTTTCCCAGTTTTCCTCCCACACACATCAGGCCTCAGATACCAGATGTGATTTTCCACACACAAGCTTTAAAATCTGAGCTTCAAAATCAGCTTGATTAAGAAACCTCCATCCACACAGGGCATATGCCCTGCTGCCTACTAGAACAACAATACTAACGCCTCCCGCAGACTCAGCACTGCAATAGTACCCACGCAGAGTGCCAGCCTCACGATGTGACAAAGGCTCCTGAGAATTGCCCACAGAGGCAGGCTATTTTGTTTATCCCTTCAGGGATTTCTAAATCCTCTATGGTGGGTTGTTCCCAGTCCAGACTTACTATAGTACCAGCCGAAGTCCAAAAAAGCCCCTCTAAATAAACTTGTTCATCTCTATCTATCCAATAATTCACAGGATTCACAAACTCCCAGGGATCAAGCCCAAACCACTGGGGCAGAGGAACTCCCTCAGTTTGTCTAGCCATGATTGAAAGTACAAATCACCACACCTAAACACAATACATGTCCTCACCCACACTTCACTTTCTCCACTTCTCCCCAGCCACCTCCCCGGGGCCCGCTCAGCCACCTCAGACCTGGGTAGAACTCTTCCCCCCCCCATGGGTACACTCTCTCACTCACTCCCCCTTTCATATAACCAAGCCCACCAAGCCACTCATTCAGACAATTACAAACCTTACAAACCACACTAACAATGTCCGGACACCACAAGTACACAATAGTAGCAATAAGGTCCAGGTTCACTCGGCCCATCCCCAGCGCCACTAGCGGTCGCTTGATCGAACAGTGAACCCCTCCCCAGTCGCCCTATCTACCGAGGGACCCCTCCGCTGCCAGTCGCACTCGGCCGATGGCTGCTTGCAAAACCTCAAACTTTTACTCACTCAGGGACGAGGCCGCGTGCACTCATATGTCTCTGAGTGGATTATCCTTTCCCCCCCAGGGCCCTTCTAAGTATACATACCATTTTATCTGCATACCAACAGGTTGTTTTCTGTCTCGGCAGGGGGCGAACCGATACACAGAGCTCTTCAAGGGAAGACCCTGGGCCCAGCCTAGGAGGTCCGCAGGTCGTCCCCCCCCCCAACCCCACCCCCCCACACCCCCCCACTCCTGCGGGGCCAGAGACGGTCTCCTGCCTGGCATTGCTGCAAATGATTTGTGGAAAAAACTCCACAACTTGTAAAAGTTGCAAAGTCATTATGATTTATTTCAGCTCTGGACGCATGCTCCCCAAGGATATGCGCACCCCCGAAAATTCCCAAGTCTATTTTATCCCCTAACTTGTTGCATATGCATAAAAGACATATGCATATGTATTAAAATGTCTTATCAATTAACCCAGATTCAGTTTTTCTGTCTACTTCAGCCCCAAGGTTTGGGGGGGGGCGGGGGGGGCGGGAGGGGGGGGCTCTCCTTATCTCTCTTCAGCTTGGATGCTTGCATTCCTTTCTAAGTTACCTTGAATCTCATTTGTTCTCTCTGCAGGCATTTTGCAGCACACAAGTTCACAAGTTAACAGACTAAACAAGTTTAAACAGCAGACTTCAGTTAAATCCAGAATTGGTTTCAACCCCAAGTCAAATTTCCAACCCCCTGTCTCATTATCCAACAACATACCTAACATCACTTGTATATCATTCTAGTCTGAGTCCTGAGTCCTAATTATGATTTCAAATACTTTAGCAACTGTATCCAAATCCTCTCTATAAACTCCTGCTGCCTTTTCCCATGACATTAAATCCACAATTGAAAATGGGATCTTTACTGTTACTGGACCATGATTCTCAATCCCCTGCCAGAGGGGAGCCATCAGAATATCCCCAGCATCCATTCCAATATCTCTTTGCTACCTTCTAGAGTGTCCTGCAATCAGGCTAAAATTCTCCAATCCCCTGAAGTGTTCTCTCAGTTCCAGTCCACTCTCCTATGACCTACTCTTGTGTCTAGCTGCATTCCCCAGCGATTCATTATTCACCTGTCATGGTTTGAGCCTGGCACAGAGCCAGTGCCCCCATGAAAACACCCCCTCCCCTGGTGTCTGCTGTGAGATGTGACCAGGAATAAGCAAAACAGGCTCCAGCTTAAACATAAAGAAAACTTTATTACCTAAACTACAGGAAAAAAAAAATAGGAAAAAACTATAAGGAAAAAAAATTGAAAACCTTACAAAAAACACTTTCCTCCTCCCACCACCAAAATTTCCCAATCCAATACATTCTCCCAAATCACCAAATGCCCAGCCTGGTACCACCCTTTAGAATACTCAAACTTCAGTCCATGAAGAGGAGAGGAGTCCTTCTTGTTCCATAGTCTTTCCCTGGAAACACGCTGAAACCTCGTGTGCTTCCATGTCACTTCGGCACCGCCCGGAAAGTCCTTTTGCCGCTTGTGACATCTTCCTTCCATGCCCAGTGCTCTCACCACTGTGCATGGACCAGAGCTGCGTCTAGGGCTGTCTTTTAAGGATGCCTTGTCTCACTCCAAAAAGGCACAGTCTCTGCTTTGGGACATCTGTCCCCCCCATATTTTTCCAACCCCCTGGGGCCGAGGGGTCCCCATGATGAACCCTCCTGGTTTTGAGGCACTGCTTCCCCCCAAGTGCAGTCTCTGTGTCACAGGAATAAAACTGAGTCTATGGCTACACAAGAAAAGTCCAGCCAAAAGGCCACTCCAATCATCTCTCCCCACTCAGTCAGTCGTCTCCACAATCCTTCGGGCCAGGTCCTTGTCTCATCTCGTCTCTTATCTCCCTTCTTATTCAACTCCGAGGAGGATCAGCATTTTTGCAAGGCCCCAGTCATGTAAGAAAGGGTTAAAAAATTCAGTCTCTGTCTGTCCCGGAACGCCGGTACTCCCACAGGCGCTGCTGCTCCGGCCGGGCTGCACTCTTCCCCCCCCCCCCCCCCCTTCTCCTCCTGGGCCGGCTGTTATCAAATTCAGACGCCGGCTCTCCTCTCTTTCCCTCCTGGGGGGGGGGGGGGGAATGGCTGCCCGAGGGCTGTCTCTTGGGGCTACTCTTCCACCCTTCCATCCTCAAGGGCCTCCTCACCCCCATCTCTGTCCAGGCCCGGGCCTACCGCATGGCTGCCCCTCCCCCGCCCAGCAGCAGCGGCTGCACAGGGGAGGGAGATCTGACCTCTTCACCTCCAAGTCCCAAGAGAGCCTCCCAGGGCCGAAGCTCTGCTTTTAACCCCTGTGTGTTCTCGGAGGTGTGTCCAGACCCCACTGGCCACACCAGGTGCCAATATCAAACTCCGCGCATCCATTGGTTTGACCACAGCATCCCAGAATTCCCACTTCTTCCTGGTCAAACCACCACATCACCTCACCCACTCTTTGCTGAGAAGCAACCATCAGCTCTAAATCATCCTCGTCCTCTCTTCCACACTTTAAACACCTCTGCCCTATGCTGCATGCAAAACAACACCTTTTTAACCCTTTGCCATTCTTTTCCTTTTCAAGTGCTAAAATTGTTGGATCTTGCAGGGTCCTCCCACATTCCTTTTGCCCCTCCAGATGATTTCTTTGGGTGAAAAACAAGTCAACATAAGGAACCTCATCCCATTTATTTTCTTTTCTACAAAACAACATTAACTGCAATATGGTGTTATACTTTAAGATTCCATTCTTAGGCCATTTTGCTTGATCTTCTAGCATGTAAAGTGGCCACCATTGATTACAAAATTTTAAAAGTTTTTCACGCGTGAGGGGATCACTCACAATTTCCAGTGTTTCAAGATACATCCCAGCGGTGACACCTGTGATACCCCTTTTGAGGTTTTGTTTCCTATTATAAGAAATTACTGTTTAGGAGCTCCTTAGAAGAGAGTCTAACCCTTCTTCTTTGAAGGGACTCTAACCCTTCCCTTTTCCCACCTTAGGTACCTTTAAATCAAACCCTGCATAGCTCTTGCTGTTCCTTACAGGTAGGTTAACAGTTAACATCATTGGGGTAAAGTAAAGGATGCCTTACCAGGGATCTTGTTCCAATTTCCTTGGGGGAGGCGAGATCAAAGTTTCTCCCTAGAATTCTTCGGCCTGACTGGATATCCTGCAATCCCTTGGATCCCGATCTGTTGAAATTCAGGAGTCTGTTCCACTTGGATTGCCAAAACTGTTACAAAAAATTTGATAAAATAAAAAAACCCTCCTTAAGACCAATGCAGCATTAAGAAGCAGGCATTCTTTACTTGACAGGATGCACGGGGTCGGGGCAAGAGGGGGGAGGGGATAGCTCCTCCCAAAACTGTGCATACTGGGTGCAGGAAAGTTTCTGTTTATATACTGTATTTTGCATACATATTCATTGATTGTCCTGGACTAAACATACATATAATAGTAATTTCTCTGAAATCATTAATATATGTTCCCTCCCCTTTATGCATGTGTTCTTCTGTCCTGAGGGTCTCTCTGGTGGTCCCTGGTGTTCCTAGACCCTGATGTTTCAGGTGACCTGGCTTAGTTGGCAGGACACTGAGGCTGGTGAACTTGGAATTCTCCTTTTTACACAATGGGCATTGTGCAGTTTTCATAGGTCAGTAGTTTTGGAGAACAAGCATTGAGTTAGCTTACCAGGTGTAGGCCATTTATCATCTGGTAATAGAAAGAGAGAGAGAGAGCGAGTGAGTGAGAGAAAGAAAGAATGCAAGAGAGAGAGAGAGGAAAAAAAAAAAAGATGATACAAAGGCAATCACTCATCACTTTGTACAAGTAGACCAATGCCCAGACAGTCCCTGAGCAATGGCTACTTACCCAAAACACCTCTCTTCTCCAATTTTATTACTGCTGCATGATGTGATATGGTATGGAATATCTCTTTGGTCAGTTCAGGTTAGTTGTTCCACTTGTGTACCCTCACAACTTTGGAGGACTTGCAAGTGCCAGCCAGCTGAAGTACTGGGCAATCTCCTTTGTGCTGGTGGATAGCACCATACATGCTGCTATGAAGTAAATTAACTCCATCTTATCCAGATCCAGTACAGCAGATAATTGTTGGGATATTTTTTTTGTATTTTTGCTGCCACATGGTATCTGGATTACTTGAATTTCGGTCTGGCTTTACTTTTTTGTGGTAAGTTTGTCCTTTCATAGAGGATGTTACATGGGTGTTTCCTGAAGTTCTTTTTTCTTCTAATTTTTTCAGACTTTCCCTTTCTTTTCTTTATTAAAAGAAAATAATGTTTCTTTATTTCCTTTGAGTTGTTTTCAGTTAATACATTTAGGTAGTGCTAGCTGAGCTTAGTAGGTTAATATTTTTATATGATGGCTGGATTTTAAGGAGTTTTGGATGCTAACTTCCAGATTATTTTTTGGTCTTTTCAGGCCTCTGGATGGCAGACTGAAAAGAAATGAGGTTTTAAGAGGTATGCCTCATGTAGCCCAAAATATTCCTGACTAGCATATATGCTAATGATAAAACCACTCCTCTAGGAGGAGTTTCTTTGCTTGTCTTCTCTTTCTGTGTGTCTACTCTAGCAAGTTTTCTTTGCTGTAATCTCTGAAAGTTGCTTCTTCAAACCTGTTTCATTAGTGGATTAACTTTTCACTGAAGAGGTCTGTAATATACTGCTAACCCTTCTTCTGGTTGACGATTTTAACAAGACATTATCTTAGTAGAGAAAATATAGCATGGATGAGTATACTTGACTGACACATGGCTACCTCCTTCCACCCTGTCTTATTGTGAATTTTCTTTAAACTGGGAGTGTACACCAAATACCTTTGTAATTTCCTCTACTCTATCCCTTGCTTGGGCTATGAGGCAGATACTGTTTCTAGCCTCGGGGTGGTGTAACATAACATTATTTAGAAACAAAAAGAAGAAATATTAGTCTGTGTTCAAACAATCATTTTGTCATATTGGCTGGATATTTGGATCTGATTTGTTTTTGTTTTCATGTTCCATCAATTCAAAGGTCTGCCTCTTTTACTCCTCTCCAGTGTTATCTTATATCAAAATAATTAAATACTTTACAAGTGGGAGCAAAAGTACTTTCACAGAAATTTAATTTGCTTGTTCTTCCCTTATCAATTTCAGGATTCATTCAAGAAATGGTAGGGAATCTGTTCCCTTTCTTGCAATTTGGAACAGAGTTTAGAACAATAGACTTTTTCTCATTCTTGCAGAAAGCTAGGTCTCATTCAATATTTTTAGTTCACTAATTATTCAAAAGAGAACTTTTCCTTCTCTTCAGGATTGAGTCAGATCTCTGAAAATTTACAAGGTCTCCTATTTCTTTAAGAAGTCACAATGTGTAATTTTGGTTCTTTCTAAAGAATGGTTCCTAGTGAAAAGTACTTCTTTTTTGAGTTAATACCAACTCTTCAGCTCATCACAGAACTGCTTGTTTCACTGGCTTCTTAGCTCTGTTTGCAAGGGTGCTAAAGAGTGAGCTAACCTGCAAAGGGCTGATTTCTCACATTTCATGCTTCCTGCTTTCTTTTTCAGTAATTGGGACACAAATAAATTTTAGAGAGGTATCCGCTATCTGAGAAGAGTTTTATAATTTAAAAACTGTGAAATTAGAGTGAAGAGTAGTATCATCTTGTCACAAATGATTGTTTGAGATCACCTAAAAAATCACTGGCAAGGGTATCAGCAAAAACCAGACAATATTGACAGCAATGCCTGAAGATTTTTAGCTTCTTTATATATTTGTAGCTTTGTAGATTTTTAATATATAGCTGTATAGTTTCTAGCACTTTCTTACACTTTAGAACAGTAGTTACCCTTTCTCACACATTTGTTATGATCTGCTCAAAGCACAGAAGAGCAAATAGAACTCTCTGTGAATAAAATGGGAAGAACACTAAAGGTTTGAAATATTCCCTGAAATGAGATAAAAACCAAACGAGGTTAAATGTTGATACCTGAGAAAAAAGTTTTTGTGATTTCTGTCAATTGGCAATGGAATCAGCAAATGCTTGTATCTGTCGTGTCGAAAGCAGACGCATTCCCTGGGATAACTACAAAGAACAGTTTTGAAACTTTCTGACCGAATAGCCAAATAAAGCATTGAAAAAAAAAACCCAAAAAAAAAAAACAAAAACATAACAGAAGAAGTCTAGTAAAGAGATGAGGAAGCAAAAACGACTGATGCTTAGAATAAAACAGAGGAAGTTGTGGTAAAGCTGAGGGATATTGCAACAAAGAGACTAGATGCTTATGTATAATAAAAAGCTTGATGCACTGGTACCAGACTAAAATTATGTAGCAGACACTGGTGAAAGGCCTCCCTCCAGATGACCACAAGAAGGACAGGAAGCCAATAGCCACCTGGAAAGATTATGAAATTGCTGATCCCAGCTTATTGACATTTGCTGATTCAGACTAACACAAGCACACAGGAAAATGCTTTGTAGGCTTAAAAACAGTATATATACTCTGGTGAACTTGTAAGTGGTGTATGCTGTTAGCGGAGCAGTGACTCCCTGGCCACCCAGCACTGCTTGTTTGCTTTCTTTAAAATAAAGGATATAAAAATAAAATTCTGTTTGGCTATCGAAATTTTATATCAATACCAAAAAATTGATATATTTAATTTAATTAAATAGTAAAAGAGGCAAGGAGAAAGAAAGAGAAAAGTAGAGAAAAGTTAGAAAAAGCATAGGATAGGTCACCACCACACTGTTGCTACCTTTGTTGCTGCTGAGCTGGGGGGGGGAGGGAGTCAAAGCAGTTTGTGCCTTTTTTTACCTGCTGTTTGAAACATCTTAGCTGCCTTTTCCAATCTCAGGAGCAGTTGGGCTGGAATGCAGCGGCCTGTCCTCTGAAATGCAGGTGCAGTGTCCAAAACCTGCAGTCAAACCTTGGTCTATTCATGGTGCTCTCACCACAGGACACTGGAGCAGGGAGAGAGGGGGCGTTTCCAGAACTCACTCATGACTTCAGTCCAAGGATGCAGGATCGAGGGGTTTTCCTTAAGCTGGTGGTATCGGCTCCAGAAGGCTGCAGGGTGTCTTGCAGCAGGTGATGGCAGAGGAGGGAAGGTGAAGGCCAGATATTCTGCCCTTCTCTTTCCTCTCCACATTTTTGCAAATATTTTACCTTCCTTTTTATGGGCCTCAAGGTGGGCTGCTCACAATCCATCCCACACGTAGTTTTCAGTTGTTCAATAGAGATTATGATAAGCAGACATAATGAGAAAGCACTTTTTGATGCCTTTCTCTTGTTATCAGGTTCTTACATCCACCCTGTGATTTGGCATTTTTTCACGGGACATCAGTGTAGCTTTCTTCAGTGATGGTGATATGAATATAGCATACAGAGGGAGAGAAGGAAACGAGCAAATGTATCATACATTTAACAAGGCCAATGCCAACAAATAGGAATACAATTCCAATGACAACTGTTATTCCAATTTGTGCTAGCTATTTTCCCCACCCTGTGAGTCCTAAAGACTCTAGGATGGTAGTGACCCATTCTATGTATATGTATGTATAAATGTATGTGTGTGTCAAGTTAGAATATATATTAGTTTTGGTAGTAAGCTGACAATATGGGGATAAGGGGTGGAATGTCCTGGGATGAATTTATGATGCTGAATTGTATCCCCATTTGTCTGTTTAGCCCAGAAATAAGTTTTGTGTCTTTTAAGACTACATCTGAGAGCAAAACAGGGGAGAAGCTCTCTCTCTCTCGGACTATGTTGTCTGCAGCACGGACAGCAAGAGAGAGCTCTCCTTTGCTTTTAGTTAGTTTTTTAGCTAGCTGAGGCAGAGAAGTTTCCAGGACTGTGGCATTTCTTTTCCTGGAACTGTTCAAACCTGCCCTGGACCAAAAACACATAAAAACAAGGAGAGCTCATGCCTGTGGCCCACCAGGGCCCAGGACACTGTATTCCAGTGCCGGAGGGACTGAGAGACACTCAGTAAGCCTAGAAACACCCACAGAGGACTCTCTGAACTACAGAAGGACTTTCTGAATTTGCCATTTCTTCAGAACAATGAGAGGTTCTGTTGTTTAATATTATTAATTTTCTCATGTTTGTGAGTACTTTTCTTTATAAATAAACAGGTTTTTTTCACTTTTCTCCAAGGAAATATTTCCTGAACTGGTGGAGGAGAGAGACCGCTTGAATTTGCTTTCAAGAGGAGATCACTTCAAAAGTTTTCTCCCAAAATTTGCCCTAAACTAGCACACCCATGAACCAGCAAACACTTCTCATGGTTGCATTGCATTAAACAAACTTCTGGTATGATTACTTATTTCTTTCATCTTATTAGCTTGTGCCTCATCAATGGAGGTAGAGGCATTATGAATTGTTATACAGCATTCAGTCTCTGTCAAATTTAGCATTCCACAAACTCCTTGTTCCTTTAACAATATCATATCCAAGGCTAATCTAATTTTCAAAGTCATTTTAGTAGTTTACTGGACTTAGGTGTTCAATTCTCCAAATGCATGCTGTGTTCAATTGCTTAATACACTTAATTGCCAGGTAACATCTTCTAACACAATTTGGAGTCTTTTTAAGGAGACAACGAGGGTAAAGAAGGGTGTAGTAATCTGGAAAGTTGTTTCCCTTAATTGCCTACTCTGGTCTTTGTGTTGCCTCTGAAGAGGGATCACTGCAATAGTGGCATTCTTTAGACACTCTAGTGAAAGTAAAGACATGTCTGGGGCAAAGGGAGGGAATCCCAATTCCACACCCAAGACCAGCATGCTGTCTAATAACAAATGCGAATAAAATTTCCCATTAGAGCATTCCCAAGCCATTCCCAAGCCATTCCAAGAGGGACTATGTACTTTGTTTTACAATTAGTTTCATCTCCATAATCAAGAATGGTGATTTTTGGCTTAGTATTTATCGGGGTACCATAGACTGGGTAATGGGTATAGGGAGCTCCACACTGCTTGTCACTGTTTGACACAGGCGCAATACCAGTGCCCCCATGAAAATACATTCTCCCTGGTGTCTGCTGTGAGATGTGACCAGGAATAGAGCAAGGCAGGCTCCAACTTAGGAATAAAGAAGAGAAAACTTTATTAACCTACAACTATATTTAAAAAGAAACACACAGAAAGAATGAAAACCTTCCAAAAACACTCCTCCTCCCCCCACCAAATTTCTAATACATCCATCCCTCAGATCACCAACTCTCAGTCTATCACCACCCTTTAGATAATCAATTCTCAGTTCATCAAGGAGTGAGGAGTCCCTCTTGTACCATAGGCTTCCCCTGGAAACACAGTTGAGACCTCTTGTGTTTCCATGTCACACGTGGCACTGCCCGGAGAACATCTGCCATCGTGACCTCTTCCTTCCATGCCCAGTACTCTCACCACTGCGAATGGACCAGGGCTGCTTCTAGGGTTTTCCTTTTAAGGGTGCTTTGTCCAGTTCCAAAAAGAGCACAGTCTCTCACTTTTGGGACACCTGTCTACCCCAAATTTCACACCCTGGGGCCGAGGGGTCTCAAGAACAGAGATCTTCTCCTCCACTGAAGATCGAGAGCACCAACCACCCTCCTCACGCGTCGTCTCTGTTCATGCACTCTTTCACATAACAACACTGAACTCTCTTGGCTCCCCCTAGATGCAGTCTCTGTCACAGGAAAAATGGTTCTGTCCATGGCTATACAAGAAAAGTCCAGCCAAAGGCCACTCCATCACCTCGGCCCATCCAAGATTCTTCTCAACTTCCCTCGTGGCCCATTTCCTCTTATCTCGACTATATCTCTCTTCTCATTCAATTCCAGGAGGATCAGCATTTGCAATGTTTCCATCATCCAAGAAAAGGGTTAAAAATCTCAGGCTCTGCCTGTCCAGAACTCCCACAGCTGCCCTGCCAGGCACCTTCTCGCCACACCCCCCCCTTCTCCCCTTCGGCCAGCCATGCTATCAAATTTCAAGGCGGCACAGGCACAGACACAAGCTGTCTCTCTCTCCTTGGGGGGGGGGGGGGGGGGGGAATGCTCGATGACTCCCCAAATGTCCATCCACCCTTCCATCCTGCAAGGCCCTCTTCACCTCCCCTCTCTGTCCAAGGCCCTACCTCACTCGGACACATGGCTTCCCCTCCCCCGCTCAGCCGGCAGCAGCTGGGCAGGGGGAGGTCTGAACCTTTTACTGACCGGAACCAAGAGAAAGTTTTCCTGGGAGTTCTTTGCTTTTAACCCCCTGTGTTCTCAGAGGCGCATCCATGTCCTCAGTGGCCACACCAGGTGCCAATATTCAGATCTCAGCACCTATTGGTTTGACCACAATATCTCAAAAAACTCACTTCCTCCCTGTAGGTGGATTTACAGAACCCATCTTGATTTCTCCAGCCTTTTGAGGGGTATCCCCAACAAGTACACATTTCCCTTAGTAATGTTTGAATTCTAAGTGAAAACCACACTTCTGGAGGATCTTCAGGTCCTTCTTTGCATGTTATAATCTTTGAGCAGTGGAACAGAGGACTATCTTCTACTTGAGGCATGGTAAATTTGGATTCTGTAAATTTGGCTTTAAGAAATGTTTATACAGACCATGCCCACATTAAGTTTTGTCAGTCAATTGGAACTATATTTGTTATGTTAGGAAGTTACACACATCAAGAAGGGCTAAAAACTGTAGCAAAATTACTTTTGTATACATCTGGTGTGTATATTGGGTCAAACAGTGGATCCCATGAGTAAATAAGTGAGGGTTGCCTAGCATTATATTCCTCAAAGGTTTTTGTCTCAGGACCAAATTTACCTTTACTTGATTTGATAGCTGGATGAGAAAATTCAGTTTGAGATAAGATGGCTACATTTATCTTTGGGTGCACAGTTTTACAGTATTTATGGTGTAACCACCCTTCACAAGATGTATCAGAAGGTGGGTCATAAGTTTGGCAAACATTATGCACTATAGGGGTACCTTTCCACTGAATTTGGGCTCCATTTCTTTTACTTGTCCACTGTTCAGGTAGACGTAACCAAGCTGTCACACTAGCCATATTAAGAACAGAAGATAAATTCAATGGTATCATAAAAAATTGCAATCCTTGTTCAGCAGACTCAGGTAGTCACACATACACCTTCATCAGTATGATTCCATATTTTTACAAACCCTTTAACCAGTCTCCAGGCAATGTTCCTTTGACTGTCATCTTTAAGAGTTAGTCTGCTGTGCACATGCACAAGGTAAATAACTGTCCTAGGTTACAATATAAAAATGTATTCTATTCCCATCCTCAAGAGCTGCTGAAACCAGGAGGGGCATTGTTTTTTCCTTATCTCCTGTTAATGGGCCCATCAATGCATTGTTGCATGACTCGGAGATAACTCCCTCTGGGAGCCATTTCTATTTAACAGGTAATCAAGGACCCACCACATGACTCAGAACTATATCAGCCCATTGTGAGATGCCCTGCCCAGAGGGGAGGAGCTAAGCATCCCCACCTGGATATAATCTGGGTTTTGGGACAGAGCAGTCAGTCTTTCCACTGGATTCCCAGTGGAATGGCCACCCTTACCCACTGGTTTTCAGAGGACAAGAGTTACCAGATTGTTTCTACAGGATCACAATTTCAACAAGACCATTTCATCTGGGCTGATACCACCACCCTAACTAGCAGGGTGTCAGGTTGTATTGACTCTGTCAGTGGTTTTTTGTTTGTATTATTGCATGTATTTGGGTTTTTTCCCTTTTCCTAATAAATTGTATTTCTGACTTGGAGTCTCTCACTGGTTTTGCTTTCAAACCAGAACAAATAACCATATGTGTTAGGTTAACACAACTTGGCTTTTACTGGGGGTGGAGGAAGCTACAGAGGCTGCTTCTGGGAGAGAAGTTCCTTGAAACTTCTACTCTGTCCAGCAGAGACAATCCCTAAAGGATCTGATGCTTGGATATATTGGCTGGCCCAATTAGAGAAGTTGGCAATGCCTCTGTGGTGACATACTTGAGAAGGAAAAAAGGTGTGCAGTCTCCCTATTTTCCTTTCCTTAGAGGGGTGGGGGGCAGGGGGGGAAGGCATTGGTCTCATTCCCGAGGGGGTGTGCTGAGCCCCCTTCCCAGCAGAGCCACTGGGTCATGCCACCAGGAGCCATCCTGGCACTGCGAGCGGCCCCGCAGCAAAGGCTGGGAGTGGCCAGGGCCTGGAGTGGCCACCACCATCCCAGTCCAAGAGCGACTGCACAGTTGGGACCATGCGGCTGGGGCCGCATCATGTGACCACTGCCATCTTTGCATGGCTCACAATGAACTTTAATTACTTAGCTGCTTTTCGCCAGCCATGCTGTGGACAGAAGGGCAGAAGTGGTGGCAGAAGCTTTTCTCCTTTTCAGCGCCCTGCATGGAGAGAGATGCTGAGTGGAGCCAGGGGCTGGTGCAGCTCACGCGGTGTCATCAAGGACCATGTGATCAGTAGACATGGCAAGCAATTCCCCAATGTGGAGCCCAGATGGGATCAACCTTTCAGCGTTGCAAAACTCTATAAAACTTTTTTAATTTATAGAACTTGAGAACAAACGAACCTACGGATATCAATTCTTTCCTGAGTCAGAGAAAAGGCGAAAACACATGAGAACATGGTGACACTAAGGTCGGTGAAAAGGAAGGAGGGAGAGGAGGAAGTGCTCTGAATGGTAGAGCTGAAATTCTTCTGCAAGCCATAGTGAGGACTATAACACAACAGTTTCCCTATAATTCATGAAGTGCATGGGGTGATGCAGCATTCACCCGCAGCCCATGAGAAAAAGGTGCTCGTGCTGGAGCATGTGGATACTGAAAAGCTGTGATCTGGTGAGAGGCTTGAACTGAGAGAGAGAGAACCCTTGCTTGCAAAGACAGAGGAAGAGGACCCTTGATTTTATACTAGAACAGCTCATCCCTAAAAGACTTTACCCCATGAACCAAATGGTCCACGAAAAAACAGTTGTGGGAGGACTACTTTGCCCGTGGGAGGGACTCGCGTTGCAGCAGGTTTGGGTGGGACTGCTACTCATGGCAGTCAGAATCATGTTGGAAAAGTCCACAGAGAACTGTCTCCCGTGGGAAGAACCCCATGGCATAGCAGGAGAGACTCATGTCCCTAAGCAAACTGAAGAAAGATTTTTTTTTAGAAGTGACAAACTGACAAAAAACCCCATGTTTTGTCACCCTGCACTGTCGGTGGGAAGGAAAGAAGGGCTGGAGGAGGGAAAAGGAGTTCTAAAAGTTTATTTTAGTTTTCATTATCCTCTTCTAAGTCTGCTAATATTTTTTTTTCTGTATACTTTTTAAAGTTTTAAGCCTGTTTAGCCCTTTGTCTTGGTTTAAAAAGACAGGTGTTGGCTAAGGAAGACAGAACACTCTCTTGAAATGGAAAATGTAAACCTCCTTTATCTGAATTATTATAATGTTGAAATTAAGGGGCTCTCAGGCAAAGATATGGGAGTGGGATAACAGTTCTTTATTAGGAAAAATAAAAATAAAAATGTAGTAATACAAAACAACACTGACAGAGTCAGAATATGACCTGACACCCTGTTGGTCAGTGTGTTGGTAGCAGTCCGATTAAATGGTGGCTGCAGTCCTCCTGGAATGACTAACGTCGTTCTGTTGAAGCAGTGATCCTGTAGAAGGGTGTAGTTTTCCTCTGAAGGTCCAGTGGTGGTGTAGATAAGCCTGGTCTTCCTCTGGGAATCCAGTGGGAAAAGGCTGCCTGTGGTGTTTGGTTGGCACCCTTAAATTCAGAAAGCTTGAAGTTTTCAGCTGTCAGCGTTCCAACAGTGTTCCAAGTCTCAGATTATATCCAGGTAGGAATGCTTGGCTCCTCCCCCCTGGACAGAGCATCTCACAAGGGGATGATGTAATTTTATCGGTCATGCAGCGAGACTCAATGGCCCATTAACAGAAGATGTCTCCCTGGAGGGAGGATGAGTCATGGAAGAGATGAAGAAAACTGCCCCATCTGGTTTTTACAGGTGGCCCATTAACAGAAGATAACTGCCCCACCTCTAACAGATGGCAATAGAATACACACCCCCAGCCACATTTTGCATTTGCAACCTAAAACACCCTTAACGTGTTTTCTTCCCAGTCCTTACCTCAACTCATGAACTCCCTTTTAATTGTTCTTTTCCCCTCCTCTGCTCAACTATAGCACAAGAGAATGAGTCAATAATTTTTCGTGGGTGCACTGACGTTTGGCCAGCATCAAACCCATGACACCATTCAAATATACGTAACATAGTTAGTTCCCAGTAAACTGAACCATAGTCCAAATCTGAGGTTTTTTATTCACAATTCTGAATACTTTTTCTGTTCAACAGATACCTGTAAAATAAAAAAAAATTCTCTCTGGCTTCTTTCAGGGCTAACATTAAAATGCAGGAACAATCCATTGAGAACTTATTTTGTGTTCTTTGTCATGTGTTGTTTGCTTTCCAGGTGTACATGTTAAAGAGTAGCAAGTACCATGTAGCTCCTACAGTAGGCAGTTCCACCAATACAGGTTGTCCTGGGAAGCACAAGGGTTTTTGATTACCTGTAGGTTTTGATGTTGCTTGTATCAAAGAGGGAAGCTGTGGGTAAAAAGCGGTGAGTCTGGGACATCTGCTTTTGGTTCTATGCCTCATGGGGGATCAGTTTGCCTAGCTCTGGACCCTGGAGGTACCGACAAGGACAAAAGCAAAAGACAAGAGGTGCTCTTTCTTCTCGGGACTAAAGTCCCACACTTTAATGTAGAACAATTCCAGGAAAAAAAAAAAGAGATCGGGTGCCTTGTGCCAGAAGATTTTAAATCCAGGGAGAGGGGGGGCAGAGGAAAGGAACTACAGCCAATGGGATACAACTGATGAGAGGGGCGAAGGGAGGAACTAACTTCAGGGGGAAACCAACATCACAGGACTTGGGGGAGGGGTTGGAACAAACCATATGATACAAAGCAAACCACTCTACAATATAATAACTGAATAAACTACTCAATGTAATACAACAATCAATTTACTCCCCATTGGTCATTTACCATTTTTACAGCATCCCATAGTCATCCAATCTAATTAGAATTTTGAGGCTTCAGAAATCACTTAAGCAGGCCATTTGTCCCTTCAACTATGCCATTTGCTTGTGGATAATAGGGTGTGTGAAATATCCACTGGATCCCTTCTTCTTCGGCCCATTCCTGGACCCTGGTCACTGTAAAATGTGACCGGTTGTCCAACTGTATAGCTACAGGTTTTGGAAAGAAACTGAATCGCATTTTAAGAACTACTAATGTGCTTGCACTAGTTGGCCAAGGGAAGGCTTCCACTTGTACTAGTCCTAATCTAACTTCTACTAACACGTATTGTTTTCCCTCACACTTTAGAAAGGGTCCAATATAGTCAATTTGTCATGTGTCCCATAGTCCTTTCCTGTCTCTGATATATAAGGGGAGTTATTCTAAAGAGTGACACTCTAGTTGGGTTCTGCACTGCTCACATGAAGATATGCAGGTACAGCACATCTCCTGAGTCACTGGCCATCCTCTGCTTACTGCTTCCTTGTACAGGTCTTCTACCCGTGTGCTGTCGCTTTAAGTGCAACCATTCTAATAGTCTGTTCCAGTTTTCTGCTGGAGTTTTTACACTTAGTGGGGCCAATCTGGCCATTATATCTACTTTGTTATTCCAGTGGCTAGCTGGGGTTTCATTTTCTTGGTGGGAGGCTACCCATCAACTCACTTGTAACTTCAGTCCAAGGATGCAGGATCAGGGGATTTTCCTTTAGCTGATGGCATCAGGTCCAGGAGGCCACAGGGTAGCTCACAGGAGGTGATCAGGGGGGGGGAAGGCAAAGGCCCGAGATTCTGCCCTTCTCTTTCCCCTCCACACTTTTGCACAAGTTTTGCCTTCCTTTTTATGGGCCTTAAGGCGGGCTGCTCACAGTCCATCCCACACATAGTTTTCAGGTGTTCAATAGAGATTATGATAAGCAGATGTAATGACAAAGCACTTTTTGATGCCTTTTTCTTGTTATCAGGTTCTTACAACATTATGTCACACTCTTGATATTCTATTTAGTCTTATTTTCAGGAAAAGAATTTCTAACTAGGACATCCTGTTTTGCACCAGCACTTGGGAGACATAAAAAGATATAGGGCTAAGAACCTCTTGGAGGGACTCCAATGGGACAGGTCCAAGGGTGGGTTGCCAGGGCAACCATTCTCCTATTGGGTGTACTTTCTAGAGATACTAATTAATTAAGCTTATAAAAA